>NC_068448.1:80549912-80597412 GCF_023373465.1 Oncorhynchus keta
GTTTTTTTTGCGCAGGCTGAACACACTTCATCAGTCTCTCATTCACAATTTGACAAGCACTTGAAAATGCCCTGAATTTCCCAGTGGCATCCCCTTTGTGTGGCCGTAATGCACCCTAGAAAATCCATGCCTTTAGGGGCCAGTGATGGTGGTGCCCTTGGTTAAGAATATAATTTGAAGTTAAACAAGTTATTAGCTGAGAGTTTGCCAGGGATTCTAATATTTTTGCAACGCAAGATAGTTTTGAAATTGGACGGTAGTTATCTCAGAAAGATCCTGGCCGTTGTAAAGGGGTAGGATATGTGTCACCTCACAGATTTTACTGATAGCAACAGAAGTAATTATTAAATAAAAAATGTGGGTAGAGGCCTCCCGAGTGGCGCAGAGGTCTAAGCCCCTGCGTCGCAGTGCTAGAGGCGTCACTACAGATCCGGGTTCGTTCCCGGGCTGTGTCGCAGCTAGCCATGACTGGAAGAGCCATGAGGCAACGATTGGCCCAGCGTTGTCCTGGTTAGGGGAGGGTTTGGCCGGCTGGGATGTCCTTGTCCCATCGCACTCTAGCGACTCCTTGTGGTGGCCGGGTGCAGTGCATGCCCACCTACCCAGACCCATCTGTCCAGAACCATCTGCCCAGACCCATCTTCCCAGACCCACCTACCCAGACCCACCTACCCAGACCCATCTGCCCAGACCCACCTGCCCAGACCCACCTACCCAGACCCACCTACCCAGACCCACCTGCCCAGACCCATCTAGTCCCAGACCCATCTGCCCAGACCCACCTACCCAGTCCAATCTGCCCAGACCCATCTGCCCAGACCCACCTACCCAGACCAATCTGCCCAGACCCATCTGCCCAGACCCACCTACCCAGACCCATCTGCCCAGACCCACCTACCCAGACCCACCTACCCAGACCCACCCAGTAATCTGCCAGACCCATCTGCCCAGACCCATCTACCCAGACCCACCTACCCAGACCCACCTACCCAGACCCATCTACCCAGACCCATCTGCCCAGACCCATCTGCCCAGACCCACCTACCCAGCCCATCAGATCTGCCCAGACCCATCTGCCCAGACCCACCTACCCAGACCCACCTACCCAGACCCACCTACCCAGACCCATCTGCCCAGACCCACCTACCCAGTCCAATCTGCCCAGACCCACCTACCCAGACCCACCTACCCAGACCCACCTATCCAGACCCATGTCTGTAGCCATGAAGTGCTTTGAAAGGCTGGTCATGCCTCACATCTACACCATCATCCCAGAAACCCTCAACCCATTCCAATTTGCATACTGCCCGAACAGATCCACAGATGGTGCAATCTTTATTGCACTCCACACTGCCCTTTCCCACCTGGACAAAAGGAACAAAATGTGAGAATGCTATTCATTGACGACAGCTCAGCGTTCAACACCATTGTGCCCTCAAAGCTCATCATTAAGCTGAGGACCCTGGGACTAAACACCTCCCTCTGCAACTGGATCCTGGACTTCCTGACAGGCCGCCCCTAGGTGGTAAGGGTTGGTAACAATACATCCGCCTTGCTGATCCTCAACATGGGGGCCCCTCAGGGGTGCGTGCTCAGTCCCCTCCTGTACTCCCTGTTCACTCATGACTGCATGGCCAGGCACACCATCATTAAGTTTGCAAATAACACAACAGTGGTTGTCCTGATCACCAACAACGAAGAGACAGCCTATAGGGATGAGGTCAGAGACCTGGCCGTGTGGTGCAAGGACAACAATTTAATTTATTTATTGAGGGAAGTCCCATCAGTCAACACTAAGAAACACTGGGGTGTGGTGATACTGTATTGAGGGAAGTCCCATCAGTCAACACTGAACAACACTGGGGTGTGGTGATACTGTATTGAGGGAAGTCCCATCAGTCAACACTAAGCAATACAGGGGTGTGGTGATACTGTATTGAGGGAAGTCCCATCAGTCAACACTAAACAACACAGGGGTGTGGTGATACTGTATTGAAGGAAGTCCCATCAGTCAACACTAAGAAACACAGGGGTGTGGTGATACTGTATTGAGGAAGTCCCATCAGTCAACACTAAACAACACAGGGGTGTGGTGATACTGTATTGAGGGAAGTCCCATCAGTCAACACTAAAAACACAGGGGTGTGGTGATACTGTATTGAGGGAAGTCCCATCAGTCAACACTAAACAACACAGGGGTGTGGTGATACTGTATTGAGGGAAGTCCCATCAGTCAACACTAAACAACACTGGGGTGTGGTGATACTGTATTGAGGGAAGTCCCATCAGTCAACACTAAACAACACAGGGGTGTGGTGATACTGTATTGAGGAAGTCCCATCAGTCAACACTAAACAACACTGGGGTGTGGTGATACTGTATTGAGGGAAGTCCCATCAGTCAACACTAAGAAACACTGGGGTGTGGTGATACTGTATTGAGGGAAGTCCCATCAGTCAACACTGAACAACACTGGGGTGTGGTGATACTGTATTGAGGGAAGTCCCATCAGTCAACACTGAACAACACTGGGGTGTGGTGATACTGTATTGAGGGAAGTCCCATCAGTCAACACTAAACAACACTGGGGTGTGGTGATACTGTATTGAAGGAAGTCCCATCAGTCAACACTAAACAACACTGGGGTGTGGTGATACTGTATTGAGGGAAGTCCCATCAGTCAACACTAAGAAACACTGGGGTGTGGTGATACTGTATTGAGGGAAGTCCCATCAGTCAACACTAAGAAACACAGGGGTGTGGTGATACTGTATTGAGGGAAGTCCCATCAGTCAACACTAAGCAACACAGGGGTGTGGTGATACTGTATTGAGGGAAGTCCCATCAGTCAACACTAAGCAACACTGGGGTGTGGTGATACTGTATTGAGGGAAGTCCCATCAGTCAACACTAAGCAACACTGGGGTGTGGGGATACTGTATTGAGGGAAGTCCCATCAGTCAACACTGAACAACACTGGGGTGTGGTGATACTGTATTGAGGGAAGTCCCATCAGTCAACACTAAACAACACTGGGGTGTGGTGATACTGTATTGAGGGAAATCCCATCAGTCAACACTAAACAACACTGGGGTGTGGTGATACTGTATTGAGGGAAATCCCATCAGTCAACACTAAACAACACTGGGGTGTGGTGATACTGTATTGAGGAAGTCCCATCAGTCAACACTAAACAACACTGGGGTGTGGTGATACTGTATTGAGGAAGTCCCATCAGTCAACACTAAACAACACTGGGGTGTGGTGATACTGTATTGAGGGAAGTCCCATCAGTCAACACTAAACAACACTGGGGTGTGGTGATACTGTATTGAGGAAGTCCCATCAGTCAACACTGAACAACACTGGGGTGTGGGGATACTGTATTGAGGGAAGTCCCATCAGTCAACACTGAACAACACTGGGGTGTGGTGATACTGTATTGAGGGAAGTCCCATCAGTCAACACTAAACAACACTGGGGTGTGGTGATACTGTATTGAGGGAAATCCCATCAGTCAACACTAAACAATACTGGGGTGTGGTGATACTGTATTGAGGGAAATCCCATCAGTCAACACTAAACAACACTGGGGTGTGGTGATACTGTATTGAGGGAAATCCCATCAGTCAACACTAAACAACACTGGGGTGTGGTGATACTGTATTGAGGGAAGTCCCATCAGTCAACACTGAACAACACTGGGGTGTGGTGATACTGTATTGAAGGAAGTCCTGTGAACATCTACAGTAAACAACACTGCTCCCCAGGATGGGTGCAGGGTTGAATAGTGGAAGTCCAGACCTAAACCCTGTTGAGATGTGTGTGTTATAATAGTAGGTTAAAAAAACATCCCTGATCCTTTCATGGTTAATTTCCGTTTCTTCCCTGACTAATGGTTACGCGGTCTCGATTGTTACAGAGTAGTAAGAACCATCCCTCAATAAGAGTGATTGACACTGGTCCTCAGGCTGTGTGTAAAGGTGGGTGGTGTGAGGGAGCATGATAACAAAAAGGCTGAAAAACATCTCCTGGTTCTCGTAGTAGCCTGACTTTGGCTTCCATTTCTCCCCTGGCAAACGGGTACGCTGATACTGTACTGATGGTCGTTGTATAACTCAATACCACTGAATAACACCGCCCTGATTAATAGTAGTAGGGAGCATGATAACAAAAAGGCTGAAAAACATCTCTGACCCTTTCGTGGTCCTCGTAGTCACCCGTAGTCCTCCTTTGCTGTGACGTGCAACCAGAGATAAGTGAAATGCTATGAAACACGATACGACCTGGCAGACGAGTCACACGGGGTTCGAACACTAGCAGGAGGATATGATGGGACGTGATGTTATGTTTTTCACTTTTGTTCTGGGAAAACGGTGGGAGAAATCCCCTTACGCACACGTCTTAGGTTTGCATCCCAAATGGCACCCTATTCCCTTTATAGTGCACTACTTTTAACCAGGGCCTATAGCCAAATGGCACCCTCTTCCCTTTATAGTGCACTACTTTTAACCAGGGCCTATAGCCAAATGGCACCCTATTCCCTTTATAGTGCACTACTTTTAACCAGGGCCTATAGCCAAATGGCACCCTATTCCCTTTATAGTGCACTACTTTTAACCAGGGCCTATAGCCAAATGGCACCCTATTCCCTTTATAGTGCACTACTTTTAACCAGGGCCTATAGCCAAATGGCACCCTATTCCCTTTATAGTGCACTACTTTTAACCAGGGCCTATAGCCAAATGGCACCCTATTCCCTTTATAGTGCACTACTTTTAACCAGGGTCTATAGCCAAATGGCACCCTATTCCCTTTATAGTGCACTACTTTTAACCAGGGCCTATAGCCAAATGGCACCCTATTCCCTTTATAGTACATCACGTTTTATCAGGGCTCATTGGGCCATTTAGGAAGCACCAATAGTGTGACCGTAGTCACACCATTGGCAAGGGTTAGCGACTGGCTTCGGCCCCCTTGAACTTTGTGACCTTTTGCCACATTTCAGGCTTCAAACATAAAGATATAAAACTGCATATTTTTGTGAAGAATCAACAACAAGTGGGACACAATCATGAAGTGGAACGACATTTATTGGATATTTCAAACTTTTTTAACAAATAAAAAACTGAAAAATTGGGCGTGCAAAATTAAGCATTTTTGCTTGGATAGGTTTCTCTTCGGTTTTTGCATTCTTCATCCAAAAATTACAGTGAAAAGTTTTGTCCAGGAAGTCCAGGGAAGATTTGTTGTTGTTTTCTGGTTTCCACACTACTTTCCTTCCCTCTATAGCATTTCTTAATATTATTCAGTTCCTTTGGCTTTGATGCCTCACAATTGAGTCTTGCTCTGTTCAAGTAGACTGAAATATCTCTCTCTCTGTAACTCTCTCTCACTGTCTCTCTCTCTCTCTCTCTCTCTCTCTCTCTCTCTCTCTCTCTCGCTGTGTCTCTCTCTCTCTCTCGCTGTGTCTCTCTCTCGCGCTGTGTCTCTCTCTCTCTCGCTGTGTCTCTCTCTCTCTCTCTCTCTCTCTCTCTCTCTCTCTCTCTCTCTCTCTCTCTCTCTGTGTCTCTCTCTCTCTCTCTCTCTCTCTCTCTCTCTCTCTCTCTCTCACTGTGTCTCTCTCTCTCTCTCTCTCCCTCTCTCTCTCTCTCTCTCTCTCTCTCTCACTGTGTCTCTCTCTCTCTCGCTGTGTGTCTCTCTCTCTCCCTGTGTCTCTCTCTCTCTCTCTCTCTCTCGCTGTGTCTCTCTCTCTCTGTCTCTCTCTCTCTCCATGCTATATGTCTGCCTTTCAGATGTGTATGTCTCTCTCTCTGTCTATATTTCTCTGTTTCTGAGTAACATCTGTAAAGCCAAACTTAGAGAACAGAAAAAAAGACTAACTATAAAAGAATAAAGAAAGTGAAAACATTCATTCGTTTTCAGACCACTGTATTTCAGCTTCTATTTAGAGTTGTCCATCTCTCTCTGCCAGACCTCCCGTAAACTAACGCAAATGCTCAGTTAGCGGCTAGGGAGTGTGTAACACCACTCTATAAGGCAATACACTGCATCGCTATGACCTGGTATGCTGCTATTTTCACATCCTCAGATATATTACGATGTCTAGTCATTTAGCTTGGACGCTCTATGCTATTTTTAGTATTACCGAATGTATTCAGACCTCTTGACTTTTTCCACGTTTTGTTACGATATTTAAAAATGGATTAAATATATATTTTTTCTCATCAATCTACACATAATACTCCAAAATGTTTGTTTTTTGTTGCAATTTTATAAAATAAAAAAAATTAAAATGAAATATCACATTTACCTAAGTATTCAGACCCTTTACTCAGTAGCACCTTTGGCAGTAATTACAGCCTCTACCCTTCTTTGGTATAACACTACAACCTCGAGTCATCTTGGGTATGACACTACAGCCTCTAGTCTTCTTGGGTATTATGCTACAGCCTCCAGTCATCTTGGGTATGACACTACAACCTCCAGTCATCTTGGGTATGACACTACAACCTCCAGTCATCTTGGGTATGACACTACAACCTCCAGTCATCTTGGGTATGACACTACAACCTCCAGTCATCTTGGGTATGACACTACAACCTCCAGTCATCTTGGGTATGACACTACAGCCTCTAGTCATCTTGGGTATGACACTACAACCTCCAGTCATCTTGGGTATGACACTACAACCTCCAGTCATCTTGGGTATGACACTACAGCCTCTAGTCATCTTGGGTATGACACTACAACCTCCAGTCATCTTGGGTATGACACTACAACCTCCAGTCATCTTGGGTATGACACTACAGCCTCTAGTCATCTTGGGTATGACACTACAACCTCCAGTCATCTTGGGTATGACAATACAACCTCCAGTCATCTTGGGTATGACACTACAGCCTCTAGTCATCTTGGGTATGACACTACAGCCTCTAGTCATCTTGGGTATGACACTACAACCTCTAGTCATCTTGGGTATGACACTACAGCCTCTAGTCATCTTGGATATGACACTACAGCCTCTAGTCATCTTGGGTATGACACTAAAACCTCTAGTCATCTTGGGTATGATGCTATAGCCTCTAGTCATCTTGGGTATGACACTACAACCTCCAGTCATCTTGGGTATGACACTACAACCTCTAGTCATCTTGGGTATGACACTACAGCCTCTAGTCATCTTGGGTATGATGCTACAGCCTCTAGTCATCTTGGGTATGACACTACAGCCTCTAGTCACCTTGGGTATGACACTACAACCCCTAGTCATCTTGGGTATGACACTACAACCTCTAGTCATCTTGGGTATGACACTACAATCTCTAGTCATCTTGGGTATGACACGACAGCCTCTAGTCATCTTGGGTATGATGCTATAGCCTCTAGTCACCTTGGGTATGACACTACAGCCTCTAGTCATCTTGGGTATGACACTACAACCTCTAGTCATTTTGGGTATGACACTACAACCTCTAGTCATCTTGGGTATGACACTACAGCCTCTAGTCATCTTGGGTATGATGCTACAGCCTCTAGTCTTCTTGGGTATGATGCTACAGCCTCTAGTCTTCTTGGGTATGACACTACAGCCTCTAGTCATCTTGGGTATGATGCTATAGCCTCTAGTCACCTTGGGTATGACACTACAACCCCTAGTCATCTTGGGTATGACACTACAACCTCTAGTCATCTTGGGTATGACACTACAACCTCGAGTCATCTTGGGTATGACACTACAACCTCTAGTCATCTTGGGTATGACACTACAGCCTCTAGTCATCTTGGGTATGACACTACAGCCTCTAGTCATCTTGGGTATGATGCTATAGCCTCTAGTCACCTTGGGTATGACACTACAACCTCTAGTCATCTTGGGTATGACACTACAGCCTCTAGTCATCTTGGGTATGATGCTATAGCCTCTAGTCACCTTGGGTATGACACTACAACCTCCAGTCATCTTGGGTATGACACTACAACCTCTAGTCATCTTGGGTATGACACTACAGCCTCTTGTCATCTTGGGTATGATGCTATAGCCTCTAGTCACCTTGGGTATGACACTAAAACCCCTAGTCATCTTGGGTATGACACTACAACCTCTAGTCATCTTGGGTATGACACTACAGCCTCTAGTCATCTTGGGTTTGATGCTACAGCCTCTAGTCTTCTTGGGTATGATGCTACAGCCTCTAGTCTTCTTGGGTATGACACTACAACCTCTAGTCATCTTGGGTATGACACTACAGCCTCTAGTCATCTTGGGTATGACACTACAACCTCTAGTCATCTTGGGTATGACACTACAGCCTCTAGTCATCTTGGGTATGATGCTATAGCCTCTAGTCACCTTGGGTATGACACTACAACCCCTAGTCATCTTGGGTATGACACTACAACCTCTAGTCATCTTGGGTATGACACTACAGCCTCTAGTCATCTTGGGTTTGACACTACAACCTCTAGTCATCTTGGGTATGACACTACAATCTCTAGTCATCTTGGGTATGACACGACAGCCTCTAGTAATCTTGGGTATGATGCTATAGCCTCTAGTCACCTTGGGTATGACACTACAGCCTCTAGTCATCTTGGGTATGACACTACAACCTCTAGTCATCTTGGGTATGACACTACAACCTCTAGTCATCTTGGGTATGACACTACAGCCTCTAGTCATCTTGGGTTTGATGCTACAGCCTCTAGTCTTCTTGGGTATGACACTACAGCCTCTAGTCATCTTGGGTATGATGCTATAGCCTCTAGTCACCTTGGGTATGACACTACAACCCCTAGTCATCTTGGGTATGACACTACAACCTCTAGTCATCTTGGGTATGACACTACAACCTCGAGTCATCTTGGGTATGACACTACAACCTCTAGTCATCTTGGGTATGACACTACAACCTCTAGTCATCTTGGGTATGACACTACAGCCTCTAGTCATCTTGGGTATGACACTACAGCCTCTAGTCATCTTGGGTATGATGCTATAGCCTCTAGTCACCTTGGGTATGACACTACAACCTCTAGTCATCTTGGGTATGACACTACAGCCTCTAGTCATCTTGGGTATGATGCTATAGCCTCTAGTCACCTTGGGTATGACACTACAACCTCCAGTCATCTTGGGTATGACACTACAACCTCTAGTCATCTTGGGTATGACACTACAGCCTCTAGTCATCTTGGGTATGATGCTATAGCCTCTAGTCACCTTGGGTATGACACTACAACCCCTAGTCATCTTGGGTATGACACTACAACCTCTAGTCATCTTGGGTATGACACTACAGCCTCTAGTCATCTTGGGTATGATGCTATAGCCTCTAGTCACCTTGGGTATGACACTACAACCCCTAGTCATCTTGGGTATGACACTACAACCTCTAGTCATCTTGGGTATGACACTACAGCCTCTAGTCATCTTGGGTTTGATGCTACAGCCTCTACAGGGCCAAACCCCCGGACAGGGCCAAACAGGAAGCATATAACCCCACCCACTTTGCCAAAGCACAGCCCCCACACCACTAGAAGGATATCTTCAACCACCAACTTACCATCCTGAGACAAGGCCGAAATCCAATCAATTGAATTTATCACAGGTGGACTCCAATCAAGTTGTGATCAATTGAAAAAGAATGCACCTGAGCTAAAGTTTGAGTCTCTTTAACAAAGGCTCAGAATACCAATGTAAATAATGTATTTCTGTTTTATTATATTTAATAAACTTGCAAAAAATGATAAAAAAACATTTTTTCGCTTTGTCATTATGGGGTACTGTGTGTAGATTGATGAAGATTTTTATTTATTTAATTGATTTTAGAATGTAAGGCTGTAACGTAACATAATGTGGAAAAAGGGAAGGGTCTGAATACTTTCCGAAAGGAGTGTATTTTAGGAATACGTGTTATATTTAATGAGTAGAGTGAACCATCCAACAGCTAGGTTTGGCTTTGTAATTTCCAACTTTCTCCTCTTTCCAAATTTACATTTCTGGTGACCAGGTTTATGTCTAGCATTGCCTCTTTGGCTCAGCATATAACTGCAACAGTGGAATTTAATTACACAGTTGACTGGAATATTCTAGGGGTAGAGGAGAGCAGGGTGCACTTTTCAATGACACATTACACAGCCTGGACATCTACAACAGAGAACAGGTTGTGTTAGGACACAACCTGAACATCTGCTACCAGGAACAGACCTGTTAGGACACAACCTGGACATTAGGACCCAACCTGGACATTAGGACACAACCTGGACATTAGGACACAACCTGGACATTAGGACCCAACCTGGACATTAGGACACAACCTGGACATCTGCTACCAGGAACAGACCTGTTAGGACACAACCTGGACATTAGGACACAACCTGGACATCTGCTACCAGGAACAGACCTGTTAGAACAGAACCTGGACATTAGGACCCAACCTGGACTTTAGGACACAACCTGGACATTAGGACACAACCTGGACATTAGGACACAACCTGGACATTAGGACCCAACCTGGACATTAGGACACAACCTGGACATTTTTTTATTTTATTTTACAAGGCAAGTCAGTTAAGAACAAATTCTTATTTTCAATGACGGCCTAGGAACAGTGGGTTAACTGCCTGTTCAGGGGCAGAACAAAACATTTGTACCTTGTCAGCTCGGGGATTAGAACATGCAACCTTTCGGTTACTAGTCCAATGCTCTAACCACTAGGCTACCTTGGCACCCTGCCGACATTAGGACACAACCTGGACATCTGCTACCAGGAACAGACCTGTTAGGACACAACCTGGACATTAGGACCCAACCTAGACATTAGGACCCAACTTGGACATTAGGACACAACCTGGACATTAGGACACAACCTGGACATCTGCTACCAGGAACAGACCTGTTAGGACACAACCTGGACATTAGAACCCAACCTGGACATCTGCTACCAGGAACAGACCTGTTAGGACACAACCTGGACATTAGGACCCAACCTGGACATCTGCTACCAGGAACAGACCTGTTAGGGCACAACCTGGACATTAGGACACAACCTGGACATTAGGACCCAACCTGGACATCTGCTACCAGGAACAGACCTTCGTTAAACACCACAGTCTGAATACTGTCTTGTTTTCTCGGGAAGGGCTGGGACACTGATTTTACTGGATATTCTAGAGCAGTGTTTCTTAATCCTGGTTTGATGATGAGTTGATTTTAGTTGATTGGTGGATTCAGATGTGTAGTGCCAGGGGGGAAAAAACTCAAATGTGCACCCTAGGACCAGGATTGAAGGTCCCCTAGGACCAGGATTAAAGGTCCCCTAGGACCAGGATTAAAGGTCCCCTAGGACCAGGATTAAAGGTCCCCTAGGACCAGGATTAAAGGTCCCCTAGGACCAGGATTAAAGGTCCCCTAGGACCAGGATTAAAGGTCCTCTAGGACCAGGATTAAAGGTCCCCTAGGACCAGGATTAAAGGTCCCCTAGGACCAGGATTAAAGGTCCCCTAGGACCAGGATTAAAGGTCCCCTAGGACCAGGATTAAAGGTCCCCTAGGACCAGGATTAAAGGTCCCCTAGGACCAGGATTAAAGGTCCCCTAGGATCAGGATTAATGGTCCCCTAGGACCAGGATTAAAGGTCCCCTAGGACCAGGATTAAAGGTCCCCTAGGACCAGGATTAAAGGTCCCCTAGGACCAGGATTAATGGTCCCCTAGGACCAGGATTAAAGGTCCCCTTGGACCAGGATTAAAGGTCCCCTAGGACCAGGATTAAAGGTCCCCAGGACCAGGATTAAAGGTCCCCTAGGACCAGGATTAAAGGTCCCCTAGGACCAGGATTAAAGGTCCCCTAGGACCAGGATTAAAGGTCCCCTAGGACCAGGATTAAAGGTCCCCTAGGACCAGGATTAAAGGTCCCTAGGACCAGGATTGAAGGTCCTCCCAGGACCAGGATTAATGGTCCCCTAGGACCAGGATTAAAGGTCCCCTAGGACCAGGATTAAAGGTCCCCTAGGACCAGGATTAAAGGTCCCCTAGGACCAGGATTAAAGGTCCCCTAGGACCAGGATTAAAGGTCCCCTAGGACCAGGATTAAAGGTCCCCTAGGACCAGGATTAAAGGTCCCCTAGGATCAGGATTAATGGTCCCCTAGGACCAGGATTAAAGGTCCCCTAGGACCAGGATTAAAGGTCCCCTAGGACCAGGATTAAAGGTCCCCTAGGACCAGGATTAATGGTCCCCTAGGACCAGGATTAAAGGTCCCCTTGGACCAGGATTAAAGGTCCCCTAGGACCAGGATTAAAGGTCCCCTAGGACCAGGATTAAAGGTCCCCTAGGACCAGGATTAAAGGTCCCCTAGGACCAGGATTAAAGGTCCCCTAGGACCAGGATTAAAGGTCCCCTAGGACCAGGATTAAAGGTCCCTAGGACCAGGATTGAAGGTCCTCTAGGACCAGGATTAATGGTCCCCTAGGACCAGGATTAAAGGTCCCCTAGGACCAGGATTAAAGGTCCCCTAGGACCAGGATTAAAGTAAGGTCCCCTAGGACCAGGATTAATGGTCCCCTAGGACCAGGATTAAAGGTCCCCGAGGACCAGGATTAATGGTCCCCTAGGACCAGGATTAAAGGTCCCCTAGGACCAGGATTAATGGTCCCCTAGGACCAGGATTAAAGGTCCTCTAGGACCAGGATTAAAGGTCCCCTAGGACCAGGATTAAAGGTCCCCTAGGACCAGGATTAAAGGTCCCCTAGGACCAGGATTAAAGGTCCCCTAGGAACCAGGATTAATGGTCCCCTAGGACCAGGATTAAAGGTCCCCTAGGACCAGGATTAAAGTCCTCTAGGACCAGGATTGAAGGTCCCCTAGGACCAGGATTAAAGGTCCCCTAGGACCAGGATTAAAGGTCCCCTAGGACCAGGATTAAAGGTCCCCTAGGACCAGGATTAAAGGTCCCCTAGGACCAGGATTAAAGGTCCCCTAGGACCAGGATTAAAGGTCCTCTAGGACCAGGATTAAATGTCCCCTAGGACCAGGATTAAAGGTCCTCTAGGACCAGGATTAAAGGTCCCCTAGGACCAGGATTAAAGGTCCCCTAGGACCAGGATTAAAGGTCCCCTAGGACCAGGATTAAAGGTCCCCTAGGACCAGGATTAAAGGTCCCCTAAAACCAGGATTAAAGGTCCCCTAGGACCAGGATTAAAGGTCCCCTAGGACCAGGATTAAAGGTCCTCTAGGACCAGGATTAAAGGTCCCCTAGGACCAGGATTAAAGGTCCCCTAGGACCAGGCTTAAAGGTCCCCTAGGACCAGGATTAAAGGTCCCCTAGGACCAGGATTAAAGGTCCCCTAGGACCAGGATTAATGGTCCCCTTGGACCAGGATTAAAGGTCCCCTAGGACCAGGATTAAAGGTCCCCTAGGACCAGGATTAAAGGTCCCTTAGGACCAGGATTAATGGTCCCCTAGGACCAGGATTAAAGGTCCCCTAGGACCAGGATTAATGGTCCCCTAGGACCAGGATTAAGGTCCTCTAGGACCAGGATTAAAGGTCCCCTAGGACCAGGATTAATGGTCCCCTAGGACCAGGATTAAAGGTCCCCTAGGACCAGGATTAAAGGTCCCCTAGGACCAGGATTAAAGGTCCCCTAGGACCAGGATTAAAGGTCCCCTAGGACCAGGATTAAAGGTCCCCTAGGACCAGGATTAAAGGTCCCCTAGGACCAGGATTAAAGGTCCCCTAGGACCAGGATTAAAGGTCCCCTAGGACCAGGATTAAAGGTCCTCTAGGACCAGGATTAAGAAACACTGGTGTAGAGAGACATGTTCAGTTTGTACTGTGTCGTGTACAGCCATCTCTACTGTACTGGGTCTCCACAGCGTACCAATAGGTACTTTGTTTTCTGTCAGGTGGTAAATCTTCAGGGTTCATAACCTTTTCACGGACCGCTAAGAGGATCCTGGGGGGGGTGGGGGTTCTGACATAATAATGATCCAGATTAATCCAGCATAACAATATGCATATTATTCTGGAAACGTTAGCCCTGAATGGTGCAGAGCACCGCGTCGTTCCACTCTCTGCAAATAATAAGTCAATAAGTGCAACTGTGACAGCTTCCCAGCGATACTAAACCCCCATCAGGTGCCAAGTAAGCAACAAGTAACAGGCCCCCAGACACCTACAAATGGACTTCAGTTTAACAGTTCCCCTCCCCTGTTTAGTGAGTTTGACTGCTTCTTTCACCAGTTTGGCTGGATAAGGAATAATCCATCCAGCGGCATCGTAAATACTGAAGGAAGTTTTGATTATTAGGAACTAACATTTTTGCGCTTGCCATCATTTCATAGGGAACCACAGACAGACAGATGGACTGACGAGAGGGACAGATTAGACTGTCTAGGAAAGAATCTTCGGACGGAAGAATCTGCAGTTTCGAACTTTAGGTCTGTAAATGATTATCCATGCTGTGCTTTAGGAATGGCATTACCATGCGCATACACTACAGCACATTAAACCACACTAAACTACACTACACTACACTAAACTAAACTACACTACACTACAGCACATTACACGACACTACCCTACATTACACTATACTACACTACACTACACTAAACTAAACTACACTACAGCACATTAAACTACACTAAACTACACTACACTACCCTAGACTACAGCATACTAAACTACACTACACTAAACTACACTACACTACAGCACACTAAACTACACTACACGACCCTACACTACACTACAGCACATTAAACTACACTACACTACCCTAAACTACACTAAACTACACTACACTACAGCACATTAAACTACACTAAACTACACTACCCTACACTACAGCACACTAAACTACACTACACTAAACTACACTACACTAAACTACACTAAACTACACTACACTATCCTACACTACACTAAACTACACTATCCTACACTACACTAAACTACACTACACTACAGCACACTAAACTACACTACACTACACTACACTACACTACACTACACTAAACTACACTACACTATCCTACACTACACTAAACTACACTATCCTACACTACACTAAACTACACTACACTACCCTACACTACACTACACTACACTACACTACACTACACTACACTACACTACACTAAACTAAACAACACTACCCTACACTACACTACACTAAACTACACTACACTAAACTACACTACACTACACTACCCTACACTACACTACACTACACTACACTACACTACACGACACTACCCTACACTACACTAAACTACCCTACCCTACCCTACACTACACTAAACTACACTACAACACCCTACCCTACACTACACTACCCTAAACTACACTACCCTAAACTACACTACAGCACACTAAACTACACTATACTAAACTACACTAAACTACACTACCCTACCCTACCCTACACTAAACTACACTATACTACCCTACACTACACTACGCTCATCTGCTGTCTTGACTGCCTCCAGCCTCCAGGCTTCCCCAGCCACAGCCAGACCTTGACAGTTTCAAACTCAGGCTCCACAAACCCAGGCCCAGCATCCCCAAACCCGGTCCAGCCTCCCCAAACCCAGGCCCAGCCTCCTCGAACCCAGGCCCAGCCTCCTCAAACTCAGGCCCCGCCTCCCTAAACTCAGGCCAGAATCCCCAAACCCAGGCCCACATAGCCAGCTAGCCACAAAGCCAGCTAGCCACATAGCCAGCTAGCCACAAAGCCAGCTAGCCACAAAGCCAGCTAGCCACAAAGCCAGCTAGCCACATAGCCAACTAGCCATTTAGCCAGCTAGCCACATAGCCACCTAGCCACATAGCCAACTAGCCACATAGCCAGCTAGCCACATAGCCAACTAGCCACATAGCCAGCTAGCCGGCCGACCGTAACTCCCCACCAGCATTGCAGCTGAGCAGCAGTCATCCACACCTCCAGAGCACGGGGGAAGGGGGGCGACTCTGATGACTACAGTATTTTACACACACTACAGTTCTGGATTTATTTTCATACAAGAGACAAGGAGAAAGCTTTACTAAACACACCTGCAGCAGGGCAGACTGTGTTAATGTCTCCACATGGTGTTAATGTCCCCACATGGTGTTAATGTCCCCATATGGTGTTAATGTCTCCACATGGTGTTAATGTATCCACATGGTGTTAATGTCCCCACATGGTGTTAATGTCTCCACATGGTGTTAATGTCTCCACATGGTGTTAATGTCTCCACATGGTGTTAATGTCTCCACATGGTGTTAATGTCCCCACATGGTGTTAATGTCTCCACATGGTGTTAATGTCTCCACATGGTGTTAATGTCTCCACATGGTGTTAATGTCCCCACATGGTGTTAATGTCTCCACATGGTGTTAATGTCCCATATCCACATGGTGTTAATGTCTCCACATGGTGTTAATGTCCCCACATGGTGTTAATGTCTCCACATGGTGTTAATGTCCCCACATGGTGTTAATGTCCCCACATGGTGTTAATGTCTCCACATGGTGTTAATGTCTCCACATGGTGTTAATGTCTCCACATGGTGTTAATGTCTCCACATGGTGTTAATGTCCCCACATGGTGTTAATGTCCCCACATGGTGTTAATGTCCCCACATGGTGTTAATGTCCCCACATGGTGTTAATGTCTCCACATGGTGTTAATGTCTCCACATGGTGTTAATGTCTCCACATGGTGTTAATGTCTCCATATCCACATGGTGTTAATGTCTCCACATGGTGTTAATGTCTCCATATGGTGTTAATGTCCCCACATGGTGTTAATGTCTCCACATGGTGTTAATGTCTCCACATGGTGTTAATGTCTCCACATGGTGTTAATGTCTCCACATGGTGTTAATGTCTCCACATGGTGTTAATGTCTCCACATGGTGTTAATGTCCCCACATGGTGTTAATGTCTCCACATGGTGTTAATGTCCCCACATGGTGTTAATGTCTCCACATGGTGTTAATGTCCCCACATGGTGTTAATGTCTCCACATGGTGTTAATGTCTCCACATGGTGTTAATGTCTCCACATGGTGTTAATGTCTCCACATGGTGTTAATGTCTCCACATGGTGTTAATGTCTCCACATGGTGTTAATGTCTCCACATGGTGTTAATGTCTCCACATGGTGTTAATGTCCCCACATGGTGTTAATGTCTCCACATGGTGTTAATGTCTCACATGGTGTTAATGTCTCCACATGGTGTTAATGTCCCCACATGGTGTTAATGTCTCCACATGGTGTTAATGTCTCCACATGGTGTTAATGTCCCCATATCCACATGGTGTTAATGTCTCCACATGGTGTTAATGTCCCCATATCCACATGGTGTTAATGTCTCCACATGGTGTTAATGTCTCCACATGGTGTTAATGTCTCCACATGGTGTTAATGTCTCCACATGGTGTTAATGTCTCCATATCCACATGGTGTTAATGTCTCCACATGGTGTTAATGTCTCCACATGGTGTTAATGTCTCCACATGGTGTTAATGTCTCCACATGGTGTTAATGTCCCCATATGCACATGGTGTTAATGTCCCCACATGGTGTTAATGTCCCCATATCCACATGGTGTTAATGTCCCCACATGGTGTTAATGTCCCCACATGGTGTTAATGTCTCCACATGGTGTTAATGTCTCCACATGGTGTTAATGTCCCCACATGGTGTTAATGTCTCCACATGGTGTTAATGTCTCCACATGGTGTTAATGTCTCCACATGGTGTTAATGTCTCCACATGGTGTTAATGTCTCCACATGGTGTTAATGTCTCCACATGGTGTTAATGTCCCCATATCCACATGGTGTTAATGTCCCCACATGGTGTTAATGTCTCCACATGGTGTTAATGTCTCCACATGGTGTTAATGTCTCCACATGGTGTTAATGTCTCCACATGGTGTTAATGTCTCCACATGGTGTTAATGTCCCCACATGGTGTTAATGTCCCCACATGGTGTTAATGTCTCCACATGGTGTTAATGTCTCCACATGGTGTTAATGTCTCCACATGGTGTTAATGTCTCCACATGGTGTTAATGTCCCCACATGGTGTTAATGTCCCCACATGGTGTTAATGTCTCCACATGGTGTTAATGTCCCCACATGGTGTTAATGTCTCCACATGGTGTTAATGTCTCCACATGGTGTTAATGTCTCCACATGGTGTTAATGTCTCCATATGGTGTTAATGTCCCCACATGGTGTTAATGTCCCCACATGGTGTTAATGTCCCCACATGGTGTTAATGTCTCCACATGGTGTTAATGTCTCCACATGGTGTTAATGTCTCCACATGGTGTTAATGTCTCCACATGGTGTTAATGTCTCCACATGGTGTTAATGTCTCCACATGGTGTTAATGTCCCCACATGGTGTTAATGTCTCCACATGGTGTTAATGTCCCCACATGGTGTTAATGTCCCCACATGGTGTTAATGTCTCCACATGGTGTTAATGTCTCCACATGGTGTTAATGTCCCCACATGGTGTTAATGTCTCCACATGGTGTTAATGTCTCCACATGGTGTTAATGTCTCCACATGGTGTTAATGTCTCCACATGGTGTTAATGTCCCCACATGGTGTTAATGTCTCCACATGGTGTTAATGTCTCCACATGGTGTTAATGTCTCCACATGGTGTTAATGTCCCCACATGGTGTTAATGTCTCCACATGGTGTTAATGTCTCCATGGTGTTAATGTCCCCACATGGTGTTAATGTCTCCACATGGTGTTAATGTCTCCACATGGTGTTAATGTCTCCACATGGTGTTAATGTCTCCACATGGTGTAATGTCTCCACATGGTGTTAATGTCCCCACATGGTGTTAATGTCTCCACATGGTGTTAATGTCTCCACATGGTGTTAATGTCTCCACATGGTGTTAATGTCTCCACATGGTGTTAATGTCCCCACATGGTGTTAATGTCCCCATATCCACATGGTGTTAATGTCCCCATATGGTGTTAATGTCTCCACATGGTGTTAATGTCTCCACATGGTGTTAATGTCCCCATATCCACATGGTGTTAATGTCTCCACATGGTGTTAATGTCTCCACATGGTGTTAATGTCCCCATATCATGGTGTTAATGTCCCCATATCCACATGGTGTTAATGTCTCCACATGGTGTTAATGTCTCCACATGGTGTTAATGTCTCCACATGGTGTTAATGTCCCCACATGGTGTTAATGTCTCCACATGGTGTTAATGTCCCCACATGGTGTTAATGTCTCCACATGGTGTTAATGTCCCCACATGGTGTTAATGTCTCCACATGGTGTTAATGTCTCCACATGGTGTTAATGTCTCCACATGGTGTTAATGTCTCCACATGGTGTTAATGTCTCCACATGGTGTTAATGTCTCCATATGGTGTTAATGTCTCCACATGGTGTTAATGTCTCCACATGGTGTTAATGTCTCCACATGGTGTTAATGTCTCCACATGGTGTTAATGTCTCCATATGGTGTTAATGTCTCCACATGGTGTTAATGTCATGGTGTTAATGTCTCCACATGGTGTTAATGTCCCACATGGTGTTAATGTCTCCACATGGTGTTAATGTCTCCACATGGTGTTAATGTCTCCACATGGTGTTAATGTCTCCACATGGTGTTAATGTCTCCACATGGTGTTAATGTCTCCATATGGTGTTAATGTCTCCACATGGTGTTAATGTCTCCACATGGTGTTAATGTCTCCACATGGTGTTAATGTCTCCACATGGTGTTAATGTCTCCACATGGTGTTAATGTCTCCACATGGTGTTAATGTCTCCACATGGTGTTAATGTCTCCACATGGTGTTAATGTCTCCACATGGTGTTAATGTCCCCACATGGTGTTAATGTCTCCACATGGTGTTAATGTCTCCACATGGTGTTAATGTCTCCATATGGTGTTAATGTCTCCACATGGTGTTAATGTCTCCACATGGTGTTAATGTCTCCATATCCACATGGTGTTAATGTCTCCACATGGTGTTAATGTCTCCACATGGTGTTAATGTCCCCACATGGTGTTAATGTCCCCACATGGTGTTAATGTCTCCATATCCACATGGTGTTAATGTCCCCACATGGTGTTAATGTCTCCATATCCACATGGTGTTAATGTCTCCATATCCACATGGTGTTAATGTCTCCACATGGTGTTAATGTCCCCACATGGTGTTAATGTCTCCACATGGTGTTAATGTCCCACATGGTGTTAATGTCTCCACATGGTGTTAATGTCTCCACATGGTGTTAATGTCTCCACATGGTGTTAATGTCCCCACATGGTGTTAATGTCTCCACATGGTGTTAATGTCCCCACATGGTGTTAATGTCTCCACATGGTGTTAATGTCTCCACATGGTGTTAATGTCCCCACATGGTGTTAATGTCCCCACATGGTGTTAATGTCCCCACATGGTGTTAATGTCCCCACATGGTGTTAATGTCTCCACATGGTGTTAATGTCTCCACATGGTGTTAATGTCTCCACATGGTGTTAATGTCTCCACATGGTGTTAATGTCTCCACATGGTGTTAATGTCTCCACATGGTGTTAATGTCTCCATATCCACATGGTGTTAATGTCCCCACATGGTGTTAATGTCTCCACATGGTGTTAATGTCTCCACATGGTGTTAATGTCTCCACATGGTGTTAATGTCTCCACATGGTGTTAATGTCCCCACATGGTGTTAATGTCTCCACATGGTGTTAATGTCTCCATATCATGGTGTTAATGTCCCCATATGGTGTTAATGTCTCCACATGGTGTTAATGTCTCCACATGGTGTTAATGTCTCCACATGGTGTTAATGTCCCCACATGGTGTTAATGTCTACACATGGTGTTAATGTCCCCACATGGTGTTAATGTCTCCACATGGTGTTAATGTCTCCACATGGTGTTAATGTCCCCACATGGTGTTAATGTCTCCACATGGTGTTAATGTCCCCACATGGTGTTAATGTCTCCACATGGTGTTAATGTCTCCACATGGTGTTAATGTCTCCACATGGTGTTAATGTCTCCACATGGTGTTAATGTCCCCACATGGTGTTAATGTCTACACATGGTGTTAATGTCCCCACATGGTGTTAATGTCTCCACATGGTGTTAATGTCTCCACATGGTGTTAATGTCCCCACATGGTGTTAATGTCTCCACATGGTGTTAATGTCTCCACATGGTGTTAATGTCCCCACATGGTGTTAATGTCTCCACATGGTGTTAATGTCTCCACATGGTGTTAATGTCTCCACATGGTGTTAATGTCTCCACATGGTGTTAATGTCTCCACATGGTGTTAATGTCCCCATATCCACATGGTGTTAATGTCCCCATATGGTGTTAATGTCTCCACATGGTGTTAATGTCTCCACATGGTGTTAATGTCCCCATCCACATGGTGTTAATGTCCCCACATGGTGTTAATGTCTCCATATGGTGTTAATGTCCCCATCCACATGGTGTTAATGTCCCCATATCCACATGGTGTTAATGTCCCCATATGGTGTTAATGTCTCCACATGGTGTTAATGTCTCCACATGGTGTTAATGTCCCCACATGGTGTTAATGTCTCCATATGGTGTTAATGTCCCCACATGGTGTTAATGTCTCCACATGGTGTTAATGTCCCCACATGGTGTTAATGTCTCCACATGGTGTTAATGTCTCCACATGGTGTTAATGTCTCCATATGGTGTTAATGTCTCCACATGGTGTTAATGTCTCCACATGGTGTTAATGTCTCCACATGGTGTTAATGTCTCCACATGGTGTTAATGTCTCCACATGGTGTTAATGTCTCCACATGGTGTTAATGTCTCCATATGGTGTTAATGTCTCCACATGGTGTTAATGTCTCCACATGGTGTTAATGTCTCCACATGGTGTTAATGTCTCCACATGGTGTTAATGTCTCCATATGGTGTTAATGTCTCCACATGGTGTTAATGTCTCCACATGGTGTTAATGTCTCCACATGGTGTTAATGTCTCCACATGGTGTTAATGTCTCCACATGGTGTTAATGTCTCCACATGGTGTTAATGTCTCCACATGGTGTTAATGTCTCCACATGGTGTTAATGTCTCCACATGGTGTTAATGTCTCCATATGGTGTTAATGTCTCCACATGGTGTTAATGTCTCCACATGGTGTTAATGTCTCCATATCCACATGGTGTTAATGTCTCCACATGGTGTTAATGTCTCCATATGGTGTTAATGTCCCCACATGGTGTTAATGTCCCCACATGGTGTTAATGTCTCCATATCCACATGGTGTTAATGTCCCCACATGGTGTTAATGTCTCCACATGGTGTTAATGTCTCCACATGGTGTTAATGTCCCCACATGGTGTTAATGTCTCCACATGGTGTTAATGTCTCCACATGGTGTTAATGTCCCCACATGGTGTTAATGTCTCCACATGGTGTTAATGTCTCCACATGGTGTTAATGTCCCCACATGGTGTTAATGTCTCCACATGGTGTTAATGTCTCCACATGGTGTTAATGTCTCCACATGGTGTTAATGTCTCCACATGGTGTTAATGTCTCCACATGGTGTTAATGTCCCCATATCCACATGGTGTTAATGTCTCCACATGGTGTTAATGTCTCCACATGGTGTTAATGTCTCCACATGGTGTTAATGTCTCCACATGGTGTTAATGTCCCCACATGGTGTTAATGTCCCCATATGCACATGGTGTTAATGTCCCCACATGGTGTTAATGTCCCCATATCCACATGGTGTTAATGTCCCCACATGGTGTTAATGTCCCCACATGGTGTTAATGTCCCCACATGGTGTTAATGTCCCCACATGGTGTTAATGTCTCCACATGGTGTTAATGTCTCCACATGGTGTTAATGTCTCCACATGGTGTTAATGTCCCCACATGGTGTTAATGTCTCCACATGGTGTTAATGTCTCCACATGGTGTTAATGTCTCCATATGGTGTTAATGTCTCCACATGGTGTTAATGTCTCCACATGGTGTTAATGTCTCCATATGGTGTTAATGTCTCCACATGGTGTTAATGTCTCCACATGGTGTTAATGTCTCCACATGGTGTTAATGTCTCCACATGGTGTTAATGTCTCCACATGGTGTTAATGTCTCCACATGGTGTTAATGTCTCCACATGGTGTTAATGTCTCCACATGGTGTTAATGTCTCCACATGGTGTTAATGTCTCCACATGGTGTTAATGTCTCCACATGGTGTTAATGTCTCCACATGGTGTTAATGTCTCCATATGGTGTTAATGTCTCCACATGGTGTTAATGTCTCCACATGGTTTTAATGTCTCCACATGGTGTTAATGTCTCCACATGGTGTTAATGTCTCCACATGGTGTTAATGTCTCCACATGGTGTTAATGTCTCCACATGGTGTTAATGTCTCCACATGGTGTTAATGTCTCCACATGGTGTTAATGTCCCCACATGGTGTTAATGTCTCCACATGGTGTTAATGTCTCCGTATCCACATGGTGTTAATGTCCCCACATGGTGTTAATGTCTCCACATGGTGTTAATGTCTCCATATGGTGTTAATGTCTCCACATGGTGTTAATGTCTCCACATGGTGTTAATGTCTCCATATCCACATGGTGTTAATGTCTCCACATGGTGTTAATGTCTCCATATGGTGTTAATGTCCCCACATGGTGTTAATGTCCCCACATGGTGTTAATGTCTCCACATGGTGTTAATGTCCCCACATGGTGTTAATGTCTCCATATCCACATGGTGTTAATGTCTCCATATCCACATGGTGTTAATGTCTCCACATGGTGTTAATGTCCCCACATGGTGTTAATGTCTCCACATGGTGTTAATGTCCCCACATGGTGTTAATGTCTCCACATGGTGTTAATGTCTCCACATGGTGTTAATGTCCCCACATGGTGTTAATGTCCCCACATGGTGTTAATGTCTCCACATGGTGTTAATGTCCCCACATGGTGTTAATGTCCCCACATGGTGTTAATGTCCCCATATCCACATGGTGTTAATGTCCCCACATGGTGTTAATGTCCCCACATGGTGTTAATGTCCCCACATGGTGTTAATGTCCCCACATGGTGTTAATGTCTCCACATGGTGTTAATGTCTCCACATGGTGTTAATGTCTCCACATGGTGTTAATGTCTCCACATGGTGTTAATGTCTCCACATGGTGTTAATGTCTCCACATGGTGTTAATGTCTCCACATGGTGTTAATGTCCCCACATGGTGTTAATGTCCCCACATGGTGTTAATGTCTCCACATGGTGTTAATGTCTCCACATGGTGTTAATGTCTCCACATGGTGTTAATGTCCCCACATGGTGTTAATGTCTCCACATGGTGTTAATGTCTCCACATGGTGTTAATGTCCCCATCTCCACATGGTGTTAATGTCTCCACATGGTGTTAATGTCTCCACATGGTGTTAATGTCCCCACATGGTGTTAATGTCTCCACATGGTGTTAATGTCCCCACATGGTGTTAATGTCTCCACATGGTGTTAATGTCTCCACATGGTGTTAATGTCCCCACATGGTGTTAATGTCTCCACATGGTGTTAATGTCCCCACATGGTGTTAATGTCTCCACATGGTGTTAATGTCTCCACATGGTGTTAATGTCTCCACATGGTGTTAATGTCTCCACATGGTGTTAATGTCCCCACATGGTGTTAATGTCTCCACATGGTGTTAATGTCCCCACATGGTGTTAATGTCTCCACATGGTGTTAATGTCTCCACATGGTGTTAATGTCCCCACATGGTGTTAATGTCTCCACATGGTGTTAATGTCTCCACATGGTGTTAATGTCCCCACATGGTGTTAATGTCTCCACATGGTGTTAATGTCTCCACATGGTGTTAATGTCTCCACATGGTGTTAATGTCTCCACATGGTGTTAATGTCTCCACATGGTGTTAATGTCCCCACATGGTGTTAATGTCTCCACATGGTGTTAATGTCTCCACATGGTGTTAATGTCTCCACATGGTGTTAATGTCTCCATATCCACATGGTGTTAATGTCCCCATATCCATGGTGTTAATGTCCCCATATCCACATGGTGTTAATGTCCCCACATGGTGTTAATGTCTCCACATGGTGTTAATGTCTCCACATGGTGTTAATGTCCCCACATGGTGTTAATGTCTCCACATGGTGTTAATGTCTCCACATGGTGTTAATGTCTCCACATGGTGTTAATGTCCCCACATGGTGTTAATGTCTCCACATGGTGTTAATGTCTCCACATGGTGTTAATGTCTCCACATGGTGTTAATGTCTCCACATGGTGTTAATGTCTCCACATGGTGTTAATGTCTCCATATGGTGTTAATGTCTCCACATGGTGTTAATGTCTCCACATGGTGTTAATGTCTCCACATGGTGTTAATGTCTCCATATGGTGTTAATGTCTCCACATGGTGTTAATGTCTCCACATGGTGTTAATGTCTCCACATGGTGTTAATGTCTCCACATGGTGTTAATGTCTCCACATGGTGTTAATGTCTCCACATGGTGTTAATGTCTCCACATGGTGTTAATGTCTCCACATGGTGTTAATGTCTCCACATGGTGTTAATGTCTCCACATGGTGTTAATGTCCCCACATGGTGTTAATGTCTCCACATGGTGTTAATGTCTCCACATGGTGTTAATGTCTCCACATGGTGTTAATGTCTCCACATGGTGTTAATGTCTCCACATGGTGTTAATGTCTCCATATCCACATGGTGTTAATGTCTCCACATGGTGTTAATGTCTCCATATGGTGTTAATGTCCCCACATGGTGTTAATGTCCCCACATGGTGTTAATGTCTCCATATCCACATGGTGTTAATGTCCCCACATGGTGTTAATGTCTCCACATGGTGTTAATGTCTCCATATCATGGTGTTAATGTCTCCATACATGGTGTTAATGTCCCCACATGGTGTTAATGTCTCCACATGGTGTTAATGTCTCCACATGGTGTTAATGTCTCCACATGGTGTTAATGTCCCCACATGGTGTTAATGTCTCCACATGGTGTTAATGTCTCCACATGGTGTTAATGTCTCCACATGGTGTTAATGTCTCCACATGGTGTTAATGTCCCCACATGGTGTTAATGTCTCCACATGGTGTTAATGTCTCCACATGGTGTTAATGTCTCCACATGGTGTTAATGTCTCCATATCCACATGGTGTTAATGTCTCCACATGGTGTTAATGTCTCCACATGGTGTTAATGTCTCCACATGGTGTTAATGTCCCCACATGGTGTTAATGTCTCCACATGGTGTTAATGTCTCCACATGGTGTTAATGTCTCCACATGGTGTTAATGTCTCCACATGGTGTTAATGTCTCCATATCCACATGGTGTTAATGTCTCCACATGGTGTTAATGTCTCCACATGGTGTTAATGTCTCCACATGGTGTTAATGTCTCCACATGGTGTTAATGTCTCCACATGGTGTTAATGTCTCCACATGGTGTTAATGTCTCCACATGGTGTTAATGTCCCCACATGGTGTTAATGTCTCCACATGGTGTTAATGTCTCCATATCCACATGGTGTTAATGTCCCCACATGGTGTTAATGTCTCCACATGGTGTTAATGTCTCCACATGGTGTTAATGTCTCCACATGGTGTTAATGTCCCCACATGGTGTTAATGTCTCCACATGGTGTTAATGTCTCCACATGGTGTTAATGTCTCCACATGGTGTTAATGTCTCCACATGGTGTTAATGTCTCCACATGGTGTTAATGTCTCCACATGGTGTTAATGTCCCCACATGGTGTTAATGTCTCCACATGGTGTTAATGTCTCCACATGGTGTTAATGTCCCCACATGGTGTTAATGTCTCCACATGGTGTTAATGTCTCCACATGGTGTTAATGTCTCCACATGGTGTTAATGTCTCCACATGGTGTTAATGTCTCCACATGGTGTTAATGTCTCCACATGGTGTTAATGTCTCCACATGGTGTTAATGTCCCCACATGGTGTTAATGTCTCCACATGGTGTTAATGTCTCCACATGGTGTTAATGTCTCCACATGGTGTTAATGTCTCCACATGGTGTTAATGTCTCCATATCCACATGGTGTTAATGTCCCCACATGGTGTTAATGTCTCCACATGGTGTTAATGTCCCCACATGGTGTTAATGTCTCCACATGGTGTTAATGTCTCCACATGGTGTTAATGTCTCCACATGGTGTTAATGTCTCCACATGGTGTTAATGTCTCCATATGGTGTTAATGTCCCCACATGGTGTTAATGTCTCCACATGGTGTTAATGTCCCCACATGGTGTTAATGTCTCCACATGTGTTAATGTCTCCACATGGTGTTAATGTCTCCACATGGTGTTAATGTCTCCACATGGTGTTAATGTCCCCACATGGTGTTAATGTCTCCACATGGTGTTAATGTCTCCACATGGTGTTAATGTCTCCACATGGTGTTAATGTCTCCACATGGTGTTAATGTCCCCACATGGTGTTAATGTCTCCACATGGTGTTAATGTCTCCACATGGTGTTAATGTCTCCACATGGTGTTAATGTCCCCATATCATGGTGTTAATGTCTCCACATGGTGTTAATGTCTCCACATGGTGTTAATGTCTCCACATGGTGTTAATGTCCCCACATGGTGTTAATGTCTCCACATGGTGTTAATGTCTCCACATGGTGTTAATGTCTCCACATGGTGTTAATGTCTCCACATGGTGTTAATGTCTCCATATCCACATGGTGTTAATGTCTCCACATGGTGTTAATGTCTCCACATGGTGTTAATGTCTCCACATGGTGTTAATGTCTCCACATGGTGTTAATGTCTCCATATCCACATGGTGTTAATGTCTCCACATGGTGTTAATGTCTCCACATGGTGTTAATGTCCCCACATGGTGTTAATGTCTCCACATGGTGTTAATGTCTCCATATCCACATGGTGTTAATGTCCCCACATGGTGTTAATGTCTCCACATGGTGTTAATGTCTCCACATGGTGTTAATGTCTCCACATGGTGTTAATGTCCCCACATGGTGTTAATGTCTCCACATGGTGTTAATGTCTCCACATGGTGTTAATGTCTCCACATGGTGTTAATGTCTCCACATGGTGTTAATGTCTCCACATGGTGTTAATGTCTCCACATGGTGTTAATGTCCCCACATGGTGTTAATGTCTCCACATGGTGTTAATGTCTCCACATGGTGTTAATGTCTCCACATGGTGTTAATGTCTCCACATGGTGTTAATGTCTCCACATGGTGTTAATGTCTCCACATGGTGTTAATGTCTCCACATGGTGTTAATGTCTCCACATGGTGTTAATGTCCCCACATGGTGTTAATGTCTCCACATGGTGTTAATGTCTCCACATGGTGTTAATGTCTCCACATGGTGTTAATGTCTCCACATGGTGTTAATGTCTCCATATCATGGTGTTAATGTCCCCACATGGTGTTAATGTCTCCACATGGTGTTAATGTCCCCACATGGTGTTAATGTCTCCACATGGTGTTAATGTCTCCACATGGTGTTAATGTCTCCATATCATGGTGTTAATGTCCCCACATGGTGTTAATGTCTCCATATCCACATGGTGTTAATGTCTCCACATGGTGTTAATGTCTCCACATGGTGTTAATGTCCCCACATGGTGTTAATGTCTCCATATCCACATGGTGTTAATGTCTCCACATGGTGTTAATGTCCCCACATGGTGTTAATGTCTCCACATAGTGTTAATGTCTCCACATGGTGTTAATGTCTCCATATCCACATGGTGTTAATGTCCCCACATGGTGTTAATGTCTCCATATCCACATGGTGTTAATGTCTCCACATGGTGTTAATGTCTCCATATCCATATGGTGTTAATGTCCCCACATGGTGTTAATGTCTCCATATCCACATGGTGTTAATGTCTCCACATGGTGTTAATGTCTCCATATCCACATGGTGTTAATGTCTCCACATGGTGTTAATGTCTCCACATGGTGTTAATGTCTCCACATGGTGTTAATGTCCCCACATGGTGTTAATGTCTCCACATGGTGTTAATGTCTCCACATGGTGTTAATGTCCCCACATGGTGTTAATGTCTCCACATGGTGTTAATGTCTCCACATGGTGTTAATGTCTCCACATGGTGTTAATGTCTCCACATGGTGTTAATGTCCCCACATGGTGTTAATGTCCCCACATGGTGTTAATGTCCCCACATGGTGTTAATGTCTCCACATGGTGTTAATGTCTCCACATGGTGTTAATGTCTCCACATGGTGTTAATGTCTCCACATGGTGGTAATGTCCCCACATGGTGTTAATGTCTCCACATGGTGGTAATGTCTCCACATGGTGTTAATGTCTCCACATGGTTTTAATGTCCCCACATGGTGTTATGGAGACAAACAGTACAAAGGCCTTGCTACATACCACACTAAAATGGATCCTGGCTGTGTTTTTCCCAGCTCTTCTGTCTCTCAGGTCTCAGGTGCTACTTTTTGTTACCTTTTGTCATAAAGATGCATCCTAAACCATTTCGGCTGCAACTTTAGATGGATTTTTTTCATGTTTGCGTGTCTCGTTCTCAGCTTACATCAGAACCTCTTGTGAAATGTCTGCCTGTAGCCATAGTTACGCCTCTGTTCTGTCTTACAAGGCCCAGCATCAAAGATGGCTGTAAATGTCTTATAGATAGGTGAGAATATCTGGGGGCTAAAGGAATGTGGCAAGTCCAAAATAGATCCAGAGGACGGGCTGGTTGGAGGACGAAGACAGCAGCTCAAATGCCACCCTATTCCCTACGTAGTGCACTACTTTTCACCAGATCCCTATGGGCCCTGGTAGTGCACTACTTTTCACCAGATCCCTATGGGCCCTGGTAGTGCACTACGTAGGGAATAGGGTGGCAGTTGGGACACAGCCTTAATCTGAGGTGAATCCTAGATGATGTTTTAACCCACCACAGAGGCGAATAATTACAATTTTGCAGATTAACACTGGAGTGATAAATGATCAGATGGTCATGTACAGGTAGAGATATTGGTGTGCAAAAGAGCAGAAAAGTAAATAAATAAAAACAGTATGGGGATGAGGTAGGTAAAAATGGGTGGGCTATTTGCCGATAGACTATGTACAGCTGCAGCGATCGGTTAGCTGCTCAGATAGCAGATGTTTGAAGTTGGTGAGGGAGATAAAAGTCTCCAACTTCAGCGATTTTTTGAATTTTCCAGTCACAGGCAGCAGAGAACTGGAACGAAAGGCTGGAAATGAGGTGTTGGCTTTAGGGATGATCAGTGAGATACACCTGCTGGAGGTACGGATGGGTGTTGCCATCGATGACCAGTGAACTGAGATAAGGCGGAACTTTACCAGCATGGACTTGTAGATGACCTGGTCCAGTGGGTCTGCAGGTGCAGGCCAGCCAAATAGAGCATACAGGTCGCAGTGGTGGGTGGTATAAGGTGATTTAATAACAAAACGGATGGCACTGTGATAAACTGCATCCAGTTTGCTGAGTAGAGTGTTGGAAGCAATTTTGTAGATGACATCGCCGAAGTCGAGGATCGGTAGGATAGTCCGTTTTACGAGGGTAAGTTTGGCGGCGTATGAATGATGTCGTCTGCGTAGAGGTGGATCAGGGAATCATCCGCAGCAAGAGCAACATCATTGATATATACAGAAAAAAGAGTCGGCCCGAGGATTGAACCCTGTGGCACCCCCATAGAGACTGCCAGAGGACCGGACAGCATACCCTCCGATTTGACACACTGAACTCTGTCTGCAAAGTAATTGGTTAACCAGGCAAGGCAATCATCCGAAAAACCGAGGCTACTGAGTCTGCCGATAAGAATATGGTGATTGACCGAGTCGAAAACCTTGGCAAGGTCGATGAAGACGGCTGCACAGTACTGTCTTTTATCGATGCCGGTTATGATATCGTTTAGTACCTTGAGCGTGGCTGAGGTGCACCCGTGACCGGCTCAGAAACCAGATTGCACAGCGGAGAAGGTACGGTGGGATTCGAGATGGTCAGTGACCTGTTTGTTGACTTGGCTTTTGAAGACCTTAGATAGGCAGGGCAGGGTGGATATAGGTCTGTAACAGTTTGGGTCCAGGGTGTCTCCCCCTTTGAAGAGGGGGATGACTGCGGCAGCTTTCCAATCCTTGGGGATCTCAGACGATATGAAAGAGAGGTTGAACAGGCTGGTAATAGGGGATTGTCAAGCCCAGCTGATTTGTAAGGGTCCAGGTTTTGCAGCTCTTTCAGAACATCTGCAATCTGGATTTGGGTAAAGGAGAACCTGGAGAGGCTTGGGCGAGTAGCTGCGGGGGGGGTGGAGCTGATGGCCGAGGTTGGAGTAGCCAGGCGGAAGGCATGGCCAGCCGTTGAGAAATGCTTGTTGAAGTTTTCGATAATCATGGATTTATCGGTGGTGACCGTGTTACCTAGCCTCAGTGCAGTGGGCAGCTGGGAGGAGGTGCTCTTGTTCTCCATGGACTTCACAGTGTCCCAGAACCTTTTGGAGTTGGAGCTACAGGATGCAAACTTCTTCCTGAAGAAGCTGGCCTTAGCTTTCCTGACTGACTGTGTGTATTGGGTCCTGACTTCCCTTGAACAGTTGCATATCGCGGGGACTATTCGATGCTATTGCAGTCCGCCATAGGATGTTTTTGTGCTTTTTCGATCACAGAACTCAACAAATGAGGGTGCCTGGGGACATGCAGGGACTGGGTTTACCTCCACATCACCCGCGGAACAGAGGAGGAGTAGTATGAGGGTGCAGCTAAAGGCTATCAAAACTGGTCGCCTTGAGCGCTGGGGACAGAGAATAAAAGGAGCAGATTTCTGGGCATGGTAGAATATATTCAGGGCATAATGCGCAGACAGGGGTATGGTGGGGTGCGGGTGCAGTGGAGGTAAGCCCAGGCACTGGGTGATGATGAGAGAGGTTGTATCTCTGGACATGCTGGTTGTAATGGGTGAGGTCACCGCATGTGTGGGAGGTGGGACAAAGGAGGTATCAGGGGTATGAAGAGTGGAACTAGGGGCTCCATTGTAAACTAAAACATTGATAACTAACCTGAACAACAATATACAAGGCATATTGACATTTGAGAGAGACATACAGCGAGGCATACAGTAATCACAGGTGTTGAATTGGGAGAGCTAGCTAAAACAGTAGCTAAAACAGTAGGTGAGACAACAACAGCTAATCAGCTAGCACAACAACAGCAGGTAAAATGGCGTTGACTAGGCAGTGAGGGTCGGATTAACTACACACAGAGCCTGAGTGCGGCTGGGGCCGACAGATAAAACATAAACATGCAGAATGGAGTACCGTGATTAAATGGACAGTCTAGCACGCATCAGCTATGTAGCCAAGTGATCAGTGTCCAGGGGGGCAGCGGTGGATGGGGCAGGGAAGCTGGACTGGCGAGTGTTATCCTGGTTTTAAAAAACTGTCTGGCTGTGCAAAAGGTAAAAGCCGCTAGCAGTGGCTAACAATGACTAAATAGCTTGTAGCTAATTAGCTGGTTAGCTTCTGGAGGTTCTTGAGTGTGTTCTAAAAATTTAAAATAATAGTGATTCTGTATCACACTGGGTGAGGCAGGTTACCGGAAGGTATAAACAAATTAAAAATCGAAAAGAGATAGAAAGTAAATATGGGTCCAGTGAGTGTTTGGGACGCGGCGATTCAAATGGTTAGCAGGCCTGTGCAAACAAGCTAACAGTTAGTAGGCCAGGGCTAAACAAGGTAGCAGTTAGTGGACCGGGGCTAAACAAGCTAGCAGATAGCAGGCCGAATTAGCAAGCAAGGAGATAGCAAGGGCTAGAAAGTTAGCCTTTGGGGGACGTCGCGATGGGGTGAGTCTGTTTATTCCTCTTCATGCGGTGACATCGATAGACCGGTTGTGGGTCCGGATATTGTAGCGCAGGAGTATGCTTCGGTGGTAGCACAGGAGCTCTGGCCGGGCTAGCTTCAAGCTAAGTGGGTGGAAACGCTAGCCAGGAGTAATCATCCGGGGGTTGCGGTTTGCTAGATAGCTAGTTGTGAAGAATCCAACTGAAAATGTTCCGTTTGCGGTGGGAATCCGGGGATTAAAAATAATAGGTCCGTTATGTTCTGGTTAGAGTCGCGTTGTTCGAACTGGCGAGAGCTTTCCGAGCTAAAGGTTAGCTGATGACCGGTTAGCTGAAGACCGCTAGCAATGGTTTGCTGACTGATAGCTGGTAGCTAGCTGGTAGTTAGCTGGCTAGCTTCAGTTGAGGGGGTTTCGGATCCAAAGTAGATATAAATACTTTCGAAAAAAATAGCTACATTGGGTGAGGCGGGTTGCAGGAGAGTATTTAGAAGTTGAGGTTTAGCAAAAATGTTTTAAAAGATATTCGAAGAAAAATATGTTTAAATGTTTTTCTTTAAATATATACACAAGGGACACGACACGACAAGACGTCCGACTGCTACGACATCTTGGATCTCTGGTTACTTCCTGTTTGTGATGTGTTATTTGCACTTGATCTCGTCTTAATGGCCATATGGTTTGTTCCTGTGCAGACTGCTGTTAGGGGACAGTCAGCTTAGATTTCACACAGTGAGTGTTGTGTCTGGCCAAACAGGAACCAGGCTTGTATCTAGACAACAGTACATGACGGCAACACAACCAGTACTGCAAGGGGCTCCAGGGGGCAAGTCTTGGGGGGGGGGGTGTAGTCGTTGTTTTTACAGGGTACAAACATCCACCCACTAGGCACAAACTGGTTGAATAAATGTTGTTTTCATTGTAATTTCAACAAATAAAAACAATATGATGACATTGAATCAACATGGAAAACTAATTTTCTTTCACCCAAGATTTAACCCAATGACATGGTTAACATTTTTTTTTTGATTTCTCATCGAATAGTTGACAACTCAATCAAATGTGAATAAAAACTAGATGTTTAACTGTACCCAGTGGGCATCATATAGAAGACCTGACGTCTGTACCCAGCGGGCATCATATAGAAGACCTGACGTCTGTACCCAGCGGGCATCATATAGAAGACCTGACGTCTGTACCCAGCGGGCATCATATAGAAGACCTGACGTCTGTACCCAGTGGGCATCATATAGAAGAACTAATGTCTGTACCCAGCAGGCATCATATAGAAGACCTGATGTCTGTACCCAGCAGGCATCATATAGAAGACCTGATGTCTGTACCCAGCGGGCATGTCTGTACCCAGCAGGCATCATATAGAAGACCTGATGTCTGTACCCAGCGGGCATCATATAGAAGACCTGACGTCTGTACCCAGCGGGCATCATATAGAAGACCTGATGTCTGTACCCAGCGGGCATCATATAGAAGACCTGACGTCTGTACCCAGCGGGCATCATATAGAAGACCTGATGTCTGTACCCAGCGGGCATCATATAGAAGACCTGATGTCTGTACCCAGCGGGCATCATATAGAAGACCTGACGTCTGTACCCAGCGGGCATCATGTAGAAGACCTGACGTCTGTACCCAGCGGGCATCATATAGAAGACCTGATGTCTGTACCCAGCGGGCATCATATAGAAGACCTGATGTCTGTACCCAGCGGGCATCATATAGAAGACCTGACGTCTGTACCCAGCAGGCATCATATAGAAGACCTGACGTCTGTACCCAGCGGGCATCATATAGAAGACCTGATGTCTGTACCCAGCGGGCATCATATAGAAGACCTGACGTCTGTACCCAGCGGGCATCATATAGAAGACCTGACGTCAGTACCCAGCGGGCATCATATAGAAGACCTGATGTCTGTACCCAGCGGGCATCATGTACAAGTATCAAACTTAAAGTACAGGATTCAGATATTTTTTGACTTAATGTGGTTGGTGTCATAGATAAAGAACTGTGATATATTGTTTATGGTTGTACAGTACAGTAAAGTATAGTACCGTACACTACAGTATAGTATAGTGCAGTATAGTATAGTATAGTATAATACAATGCAGTATAGTACAGTATAGCATAGTGCAGTGTAGTATAGTATAGTACAGTATAGTGTGGTGTACCATAGTGTAGTATAGGATAGTATGGTATAGTACAATTTAGTATAGTGTAGTACAGTAAAGTATAGTGTAGTGCAGTATAGTTCCGTGTAGTATAGTTCCGTGTAGTATAGCACAGTATAGCACAGTATAGTGTGGTGTGGTGTAGTGGAGTATGGTGTAGTATTGTACAGTATAATATAGTATGGTGTAGTATAGTGTAGTATAGGATAGTATGGTATAGTACAGCTTAGCATAGTATAGTGTAGAATAGCACAGTATAGCACAGTGTAGTGTGGTGTAGTGTAGTATGGTGTAGTATTGTACAGTATAATATAGTATGGTGTAGTATAGTATAGCATAGCACAGTATGGTGTGGTATAGTGCGGTGTGTTATAGTATAGCGTAGTATGGTATAGTACATTATAGTATAGTGTAGTTAGTATAGTATGCTATAGTATAGTATAGTGCGGTTTAGTATAGCATAGTGTAGTATGGTATAGTATGATATAGTATAGTATAGTGCAGTGTAATATTGTATAGTGTAGTATATAGTATAGTATAGTGTAGTATAGCATGGTGTAGTACGGTATAGTGTAGTGTGGTATAGTATAGTACAGTTTTGTATAGTATAGTATAGTATGGTATAGTATAGCATAGTGTAGTATAGTATGGTATAGTATAGTATGGTATAGTATAGTACAGTTTTGTATAGTACGGTATAGTTTAGTGTAGTATAGTATAGTGTAGTATAGTGTAGTGTAGTATAGTATAGTATGGTATAGTATAGTGTAGTATAGTGTAGTGTAGTATAGTATAGTATGGTATAGCATAGTATAGTATAGTATAGTGTAGTATAGTATAGTATGGTATAGTATAGTACATTCAGGTATAGTACGGTATAGTGTAGTGTAGTATAGTATAGTATAGTACAGTTTGGTACTATACAGTTTGGTACACTACAGTTTGGTATAGTATGGTATAGTGTGGTGTAGTATAGTATAGCGTAGTATAGTGTAGTATAGTATAGTACAGTTTGGTATAGTACGGTATAGTGTGGTGTAGTATAGTATAGTATAGTATAGTATAGTATAGTATAGTATGGTATAGCATAGTGTAGTTTTGTGAAGTATAGTGTAGTATAGTATAGTACAGTTTGGTATAGTACGGTATAGTGTAGTGTAGTATAGTATAGTACGGTATAGTATAGTATAGTATAGTATAGTATAGTATAGTATGGTATAGTATAGTACAGTTTGGTATAGTACAGTATAGTGTAGTGCAGTATAGTATAGTTTGGTATAGTACGGTATAGTGTAGTGTAGTATAGTATAGTACGGTATAGTATAGTATAGTATAGTATAGTATAGTATAGTATGGTATAGTATAGTACAGTTTGGTATAGTACAGTATAGTGTAGTGCAGTATAGTATCTGGTTCAACATGGGATGAGAGCAGAGTTGTAAATGTTGAACATGGCGTGGGATCCCTGACGTTATAGTTCTCAGCGGTAGTGTATTTCTTTACTGTCAGCAATACAAACCTCTTGGCTCCCGCTGGCGTTTTCTCACACTGAGAACTATACAATAACTGCTATGTAACTATATAGTGTAGTGATACAGGGTTTAACAGCTGTATGTTAGAGAAGCAGTAGCCCGGTCAACTTGAAGTTGGAGACTGGGCTTCTGACCAATGTAAACCACTCTAAACTGTCACAAATTCTTTTTTCAACCTCCGGCCAACGAAAGCAAACGTGTGACATCACAGACCGTTCTTTTTTTTCTCCCCTGTTGTTTTTTCCAACTGAGCAGAGTCCCACCATCCTGTCTCTCTGAAACATCAACAGCTAAGTGGGAGGCTCGAAAAACCCCAAGAAATGTTTTCTTTTCAAGTTCAGTAGCATAGCATTGAACTTTGAACGTTGTATCCTCCTGAATACCGAACGTTACGGAGTTAAGTATCATTTCATTGTTGCCGTTATTTCCCCGTAACAAAAGCGTTCAAATTGTGAAACGGCACAAAGACGAATCTGTTAAAAAAAAAAAAAAGTGTATATGAATTAATGAGTGATGCCTGCAGACTCTTGGGGGGTATCTGACTGATCAGCAATTACGGAGTTAGACTCTTGGGGGGATCTGAGATGACCGAACGTTACGGAGTTAGACTCTTGGGGGGATCTGAGATTTAACAGCTGTATGTTACGGAGTTAGACTCTTGGAGACTGGGCTGGGGGATCTAAGATACCGAAACGTTACGGAGTTAGACTCTTGGGGGATCTGAGATACCGTGACGTTACGGAGTTAGACTCTTGGGGGATCTGAGATACCGAACGTTACGGAGTTAGACTCTTGGGGGGGATCTGAGATACCCGAAGAAATGTTACGGAGTTAGACTCTTGGGGGTTGTATCTGAGATACCGAACGTTACGGAGTTAGACTCTTGGGGGATCTGAGATACCGAACGTTACGGCGTTAGACTCTTGGGGGACGATCTGAGAAAAAAAACGTTATATGGAGTTAGACTCTTGGGGGATCTGAGATACCGAACGTTACGGAGTTAGACTCTTGGGGGGGGATCTGAGATACCGAACGTTACGGAGTTAGACTCTTGGGGGATCTGAGATACCGAACGTTATGGAGTTAGACTCTTGGGGGATCTGAGATACCGAACGTTACGGAGTTAGACTCTTGGGGGGGGATCTGAGATACCGAACGTTACGGAGTTAGACTCTTGGGGGGGGATCTGAGATACCGAACGTTACGGAGTTAGACTCTTGGGGGGGGATCTGAGATACCGAACGTTACGGAGTTAGACTCTTGGGGGGGGATCTGAGATACCGAACGTTATGGAGTTAGACTCTTGGGGGGGGATCTGAGATACCGAACGTTACGGAGTTAGACTCTTGGGGGGTCTGAGATACCGAACGTTACGGAGTTAGACTCTTGGGGGATCTGAGATACCGAACGTTACGGAGTTAGACTCTTGGGGGGGGATCTGAGATACCGAACGTTACGGAGTTAGACTCTTGGGGGATCTGAGATACCGAACGTTACGGAGTTAGACTCTTGGGGGGGGATCTGAGATACCGAACGTTACGGAGTTAGACTCTTGGGGGATCTGAGATACCGAACGTTACGGAGTTAGACTCTTGGGGGATCTGAGATACCGAACGTTACGGAGTTAGACTCTTGGGGGATCTGAGATACCGAACGTTACGGAGTTAGACTCTTGGGGGGGATCTGAGATACCGAACGTTACGGAGTTAGACTCTTGGGGGGGGATCTGAGATACCGAACGTTACGGAGTTAGACTCTTGGGGGGGGATCTGAGATACCGAACGTTACGGAGTTAGACTCTTGGGGGATCTGAGATACCGAACGTTACGGAGTTAGACTCTTGGGGGGGGATCTGAGATACCGAACGCTACGGAGTTACTCTTGGGGGGATCTGAGATACCGAACGTTACGGAGTTAGACTCTTGGGGGATCTGAGATACTGAACGTTACGGAGTTAGACTCTTGGGGGATCTGAGATACCGAACGTTACGGAGTTAGACTCTTGGGGGGGGATCTGAGATACCGAACGTTACGGAGTTAGACTCTTGGGGGGGGATCTGACGGAAATCCAACATGTAATCGAAACTTTGTCTGTTTAGTCGCAACAAACACTGACCACAAATGTCGTAAATAAACAACAGATAAAAGAATCACAAAGCAGCTAGACTAACTCCATCTATTTCTGGCTTAGAGCTGGGGGGGGGGGGGCGGTTTCAAATCAAAATAGAGCTCTTTCTCTCTCGTCCCCTCATTCACACACTGACGAGCTCTACGTGGTTTTCCCAGACGAGTAGGGCCGTGCCAACCCTGTAACAACAGCCCTGGGTGGAGTAGCACAGCTGGTGTCTGCAGCTCTGATTGCTACATAGAGATAGACAGAGGACTCTGGATGGCTATAACTTGTTTGACATTGACATTGAGGGCTTCCACCATTTTAAAGTAGTCAACTGGGTAATGATTTCTGTGGGTTTGGAGTAGGATGACCATGTGACAGTCCTGCATTTTGACCCTTTTTTTCTCCAAATTCAAACACCACTAATTTAGAAGAAAAAAATATATATGTAGATTTGTCCTGTATTTCAGTCAGACATTCCAACCTGTCCCGGTGAAGTCACGTTGTGCTTAGGAAAATACATACAGTACCAGTCAAACGTTTTGGACACACATACTCATTCAAGGGTTTTTCTTTATTTTTACTATTTTCTACATTGTAGAACCATGAAAGTTTCTTCAAGAGCAGTCACAAAAACCATCAAGCGCAATGATGAAACTGGCTCTCCTGAGGACCGCCACAAGAAAGGAAGACCTCTGCTGCAGAGGAAAAGTTCATTAGAGTTACAAGCCTCAGAAAGTACAGCCCAAATAAATGCTTCACAGAGTTCAAGTAAGAGACACATCTCAACATCAACTGTTCAGAGAAGTCTGCGTGAATCGGGCCTTCATGGTCGAACTGCTGGAAAGAAACCACTACTAAAGGATACCAATAAGGAGAAGAGACTTGATTGGGCCAAGAAACGCGAGCAATGGACATTAGACCGGTGGAAATCTGTCATTTGGTCTGATGAGTCCAAATCTGAGATTTTTGGTTCCAACCGTCGTGTCTTTGTGAGACGCAGAGTAGGTGAACGGATGGTCATGATGTATGGTTCCAACCTTGAAGCATGGAGGAGGAGGTGTGATGGTGTGGGGGTGCTTTGTTGGTGACATTGTCAGTGATTTATTTAGAATTCAAGGCACATGTAACCAGCATGGCTACCACAGCATTCTGCAGTGAAACACCATCCCATCTGGTTTGCAGTGCGTGGGTTTATCATTTGTTTTTCAATTGGACAATGACCCAACACACCTCCAGGCTGTGTAAGGGCTATTTGACCAAGAAGGAGAGTGATGGAGTGCTGCATCAGATGACCAGGCCTCTACAATCACCGACCTCAACCCAATTGAGATGCTTTGGGATGAGTTGGATTGCAGAGTGAAGGAAACAAGTGCTCAGCATATGTGGTAACTCCTTAAGACTGTTGGAAAACATTCCAGATTATTCTGGTTGAGAGAATGCCAACAGTGTGCAAAGCTTTCATCAAAGCAAAGGGTGGCTACTTTGAAGATTTAGATTTGTTTAACACTTTTTTGGTTACTACATGATTCCATATGTGTAATTTCAAAGTTTTGATGTCTTCACTATTATTCTACAATGTAGAAATGGTAAAAATAAAGAAAACCCTTGAATGAGTAAGTGAAGACAAAACATATGCCAATGTCATAGGCCTATCATCATCCAATCACATTTCTCAAATCCTCTCCGTCTAAATTCCAGCTAAACTTGGACAGTTATGATTAACAAAAAGTTACAAATGTAGCCTAAGTAAATAACCGTATAAGACTGAAAGATCAGTTAAAACAAAATGTTGTCAAACTTGTGAGGCTCTCGTTGCTCATTCAACATATTTGCTGTTACTTCACTCAGACCCGTTTTAAAAGTCTCCCTTCCTAACTGTTTTACATTCCCTGAAACCAACCAGAAATGTTTCCTTGGCCAAATATTCCCCCGATTTTCATAAAACAGCCACACATGTGGCCTCCAGTTTCTGTATTATCAAATGGTGTGCAAAGCAACAACAAAAATAATGAGGGTAGGTGCACTTCAATTATCTGGTTGGATGTAGCAGACTGCTGGAACACGGCCGCTTCTCACCGTGGTGCTGGTTTAGTCATTTTAAATCAAAGCTCAATCAATGTCTTGGAAGATCACGTAATGATTAAATAGTATTTTACATAACTGCACTAAGTATAATAGCAGTATAACTTTACTGGTTCACCACCTTATTTCTTATGAGATGTAAAGATGGTCCCAAAACAATTCTCATCCGCACCACTAGGCCGAATGTGTTCGAGACAATATACAGGAAGGCCTGGATTGAGACAATAAACAGGAAGGCTTGGATTGAGACAATAAACAGGAAGGCCTGGATTGAGACAATAAACAGGAAGGCTTGGATTGAGACAATAAACAGGAAGGCCTGGATTGAGACAATAAACAGGAAGGCTTGGATTGAGACAATAAACAGGAAGGCTTGGATTGAGACAATAAACAGGAATGCTGGATTGAGACAATAAACAGGAAGGCTGGATTGAGACAATAAACAGGAAGGCCTGGATTGAGACAATAAACAGGAAGGCCTGGATTGAGACAATAAACAGGAAGGCTTGGATTGAGACAATAAACAGGAAGGCTTGGATTGAGACAATAAACAGGAAGGCCTGGATTGAGACAATAAACAGGAAGGATTGAGACAATAAACAGGAAGGCCTGGATTGAGACAATAAACAGGAAGGCCTGGATTGAGACAATAAACAGGATGTCTTGGATTGAGACCATAAACAGGAAGGCCTGGATTGAGACAATAAACAGGAAGGCCTGGATTGAGACAATAAACAGGAAGGCCTGGATTGAGACAATAAACAGGAAGGCCTGGATTGAGACAATAAACAGGAATGCTTGGATTGAGACAATAAACAGGAAGGCTTGGTAGAAGGTGATGATTGGCATTCAGATGCAGTTTGGACTTTTCGCTGGTTAAGTTCAACAACATACAAAAATGGAAATTACACAAGATATGTTTATAATATATTTTATTACTACTTCTACTTAAGAGAGAGAACGATAAACAGATTGAGACGGATTCAAATGGAAAAGACAGGTAATTGTAAATTCTGCCAAAGCGTTACAAAACAAAACATTTTTAAAAAGTTGAATCTTGGTTTTGATTTAGAAAAACAATCACTAGCTTTCTATTGTCCTCCATGTTGGTCGGTTCAACCACCAGCCTTCTATTGACCTCCATGTTGGACAGTTCAACCACCAGCCTTCTATTGTCCTCCATGTTGGACAGTTCAACCACCAGCCTTCTATTGTCCTCCATGTTGGACAGTTCAACCACCAGCCTTCTATTGACCTCCATGTTGGACAGTTCAACCACCAGCCTTCTATTGTCCTCCATGTTGGACAGTTCAACCACCAGCCTTCTATTGTCCTCCATGTTGGACAGTTCAACCACCAGCCTTCTATTGTCCTCCATGTTGGACAGTTCAACCACCAGCCTTCTATTGTCCTCCATGTTGGACAGTTCAACCACCAGCCTTCTATTGACCTCCATGTTGGACAGTTCAACCACCAGCCTTCTATTGTCCTCCATGATGGACAGTTCAACCACCAGCCTTCTATTGTCCTCCATGTTGGACAGTTCAACCACCAGCCTTCTATTGTCCTCCATGTTGGACAGTTCAACCACCAGCCTTCTATTGTCCTCCATGACCTCCATGTTGGACAGTTCAACCACCAGCCTTCTATTGACCTCCATGTTGGACAGTTCAACCACCAGCCTTCTATTGACCTCCATGTTGGACAGTTCAACCACCAGCCTTCTATTGTCCTCCATGTTGGACAGTTCAACCACCAGCCTTCTATTGTCCTCCATGTTGGACGGTTCAACCACCAGCCTTCTATTGACCTCCATGTTGGACAGTTCAACCACCAGCCTTCTATTGTCCTCCATGATGGACAGTTCAACCACCAGCCTTCTATTGACCTCCATGTTGGACAGTTCAACCACCAGCCTTCTATTGACCTCCATGTTGGACAGTTCAACCACCAGCCTTCTATTGTCCTCAATGTTGGACAGTTCAACCACCAGCCTTCTATTGACCTCCATGTTGGACGGTTCAACCACCAGCCTTCTATTGTCCTCCATGTTGGACAGTTCAACCACCAGCCTTCTATTGACCTCCATGTTGGACGGTTCAACCACCAGCCTTCTATTGACCTCCATATTGGACAGTTCAACAACCAGCCTTCTATTGTCCTCCATGTTGGACAGTTCAACCACCAGCCTTCTATTGTCCTCCATGTTGGACAGTTCAACCACCAGCCTTCTATTGTCCTCCATGTTGGACAGTTCAACCACCAGCCTTCTATTGTCCTCCATGTTGGACAGTTCAACCACCAGCCTTCTATTGTCCTCCATGTTGGACAGTTCAACCACCAGCCTTCTATTGTCCTCCATGTTGGACAGTTCAACCACCAGCCTTCTATTGTCCTCCATGTTGGATGTTGGACGGTTCAACCACCTATTGTCCCTCCATGTTGGACTTCATTGCCTTCTATTGTCCTCCATGTTGGACAGTTCAACCACCAGCCTTCTATTGTCCTCCATGTTGGACAGTTCAACCACCAGCCTTCTATTGTCCTCCATGTTGGACAGTTCAACCACCAGCCTTCTATTGTCCTCCATGTTGGACAGTTGCCTTCTATTGTCCTCCATGTTGGACAGTTCAACCACCAGCCTTCTATTGTCCTCCATGTTGGACAGTTCAACCACCAGCCTTCTATTGACCTCCATGTTGGACAGTTCAACCACCAGCCTTCTATTGTCCTCCATGTTGGACAGTTCAACCACCAGCCTTCTATTGTCCTCCATGTTGGACGGTTCAACCACCAGCCTTCTATTGACCTCCATGTTGGACAGTTCAACCACCAGCCTTCTATTGACCTCCATGTTGGACAGTTCAACCACCAGCCTTCTATTGTCCTCCATGTTGGACAGTTCAACCACCAGCCTTCTATTGTCCTCCATGTTGGACAGTTCAACCACCAGCCTTCTATTGTCCTCCATGTTGGACAGTTCAACCACCAGCCTTCTATTGACCTCCATGTTGGACAGTTCAACCACCAGCCTTCTATTGACCTCCATGTTGGACAGTTCAACCACCAGCCTTCTATTGACCTCCATGTTGGACAGTTCAACCACCAGCCTTCTATTGACCTCCATGTTGGACAGTTCAACCACCAGCCTTCTATTGTCCTCCATGTTGGACAGTTCAACCACCAGCCTTCTATTGTCATCCATGATGGACAGTTCAACCACCAGCCTTCTATTGTCCTCCATGTTCCATGTTGGACAGTTCAACCACCAGCCTTCTATTGTCCTCCATGTTGGACAGTTCAACCACCAGCCTTCTATTGACCTCCATGTTGGACAGTTCAACCACCAGCCTTCTATTGACCTCCATGATGGACAGTTCAACCACCAGCCTTCTATTGTCCTCCATGTTGGACAGTTCAACCACCAGCCTTCTATTGACCTCCATGTTGGACAGTTCAACCACCAGCCTTCTATTGTCCTCCATGTTGGTCCTTCTGTACTCAGTTGGTAGAGCAACCACCAGCCTTCTATTGTCCCCATGTTAGTGGTTCAATTCCAGCCACCCATGTTGAATGTATGCACACATGACTGTCCATGTTGGCTTTGGATAACCACCAGCCTTCTATTGTCCTCCATGTATGGACAGTTCAACCACCAGCCTTCTATTGTCCTCCATGTTGGACAGTTCAACCACCAGCCTTCTATTGTCCTCCATGTTGGACAGTTCAACCACCAGCCTTCTATTGTCCTCCATGTTGGACAGTTCAACCACCAGCCTTCTATTGTCCTCCATGTTGGACAGTTCAACCACCAGCCTTCTATTGTCCTCCATGTTGGACAGTTCAACCACCAGCCTTCTATTGTCCTCCATGTTGGACAGTTCAACCACCAGCCTTCTATTGTCCTCCATGTTGGACAGTTCAACCACCAGCCTTCTATTGTCCTCCATGTTGGACAGTTCAACCACCAGCCTTCTATTGACCTCCATGTTGGACAGTTCAACCACCAGCCTTCTATTGTCCTCCATGTTGGACAGTTCAACCACCAGCCTTCTATTGTCCTCCATGTTGGACAGTTCAACCACCAGCCTTCTATTGTCCTCCATGTTGGACAGTTCAACCACCAGCCTTCTATTGTCCTCCATGTTGGACAGTTCAACCACCAGCCTTCTATTGTCCTCCATGTTGGACAGTTCAACCACCAGCCTTCTATTGTCCTCCATGTTGGACAGTTCAACCACCAGCCTTCTATTGTCCTCCATGTTGGACAGTTCAACCACCAGCCTTCTATTGTCCTCCATGTTGGACAGTTCAACCTTCTACCAGTTGGACTTCCATTGTCCTCCATGTTGGACAGTTCAACCACCAGCCTTCTATTGTCCTCCATGTTGGACAGTTCAACCACCAGCCTTCTATTGTCCTCCATGTTGGACAGTTCAACCTTCTATTGTCCATGTTGGACAGTTCAACCACCAGCCTTCTATTGTCCTCCATGTTGGACAGTTCAACCACCAGCCTTCTATTGTCCTCCATGTTGGACAGTTCAACCACCAGCCTTCTATTGTCCTCCATGTTGGACAGTTCAACCACCAGCCTTCTATTGTCCTCCATGTTGGACAGTTCAACCACCAGCCTTCTATTGTCCTCCATGTTGGACAGTTCAACCACCAGCCTTCTATTGTCCTCCATGTTGGACAGTTCAACCACCAGCCTTCTATTGTCCTCCATGTTGGACAGTTCAACCACCAGCCTTCTATTGTCCTCCATGTTGGACAGTTCAACCACCAGCCTTCTATTGTCCTCCATGTTGGACAGTTCAACCACCAGCCTTCTATTGTCCTCCATGTTGGACAGTTCAACCACCAGCCTTCTATTGTCCTCCATGTTGGACAGTTCAACCACCAGCCTTCTATTGTCCTCCATGTTGGACAGTTCAACCACCAGCCTTCTATTGTCCTCCATGTTGGACAGTTCAACCACCAGCCTTCTATTGTCCTCCATGTTGGACAGTTCAACCACCAGCCTTCTATTGTCCTCCATGTTGGACAGTTCAACCACCAGCCTTCTATTGTCCTCCATGTTGGACAGTTCAACCACCAGCCTTCTATTGTCCTCCATGTTGGACAGTTCAACCACCAGCCTTCTATTGTCCTCCATGTTGGACAGTTCAACCACCAGCCTTCTATTGTCCTCCATGTTGGACAGTTCAACCACCAGCCTTCTATTGTCCTCCATGTTGGACAGTTCAACCACCAGCCTTCTATTGTCCTCCATGTTGGACAGTTCAACCACCAGCCTTCTATTGTCCTCCATGTTGGACAGTTCAACCACCAGCCTTCTATTGTCCTCCATGTTGGACAGTTCAACCACCAGCCTTCTATTGTCCTCCATGTTGGACAGTTCAACCACCAGCCTTCTATTGTCCTCCATGTTGGACAGTTCAACCACCAGCCTTCTATTGTCCTCCATGTTGGACAGTTCAACCACCAGCCTTCTATTGTCCTCCATGTTGGACAGTTCAACCACCAGCCTTCTATTGTCCTCCATGTTGGACAGTTCAACCACCAGCCTTCTATTGTCCTCCATGTTGGACAGTTCAACCACCAGCCTTCTATTGTCCTCCATGTTGGACAGTTCAACCACCAGCCTTCTATTGTCCTCCATGTTGGACAGTTCAACCACCAGCCTTCTATTGTCCTCCATGACCTCCATGTTGGACAGTTCAACCACCAGCCTTCTATTGTCCTCCATGTTGGACAGTTCAACCACCAGCCTTCTATTGTCCTCCATGTTGGACAGTTCAACCACCAGCCTTCTATTGTCCTCCATGTTGGATTGTCCACCCCTTCTATTGTTGGACAGTTCAACCACCAGCCTTCTATTGTCCTCCATGTTGGACAGTTCAACCACCAGCCTTCTATTGTCCTCCATGTTGGACAGTTCAACCACCAGCCTTCTATTGTCCTCCATGTTGGACAGTTCAACCACCAGCCTTCTATTGTCCTCCATGTTGGTCAGTTCAACCACCAGCCTTCTATTGTCCTCCATGTTGGACAGTTCAACCACCAGCCTTCTATTGACCTCCATGTTGGATGGTATTCCCCAATTCAAGCACGTGTCCGCACGCAACTCAAACTTATGACAACTGATAATTACCCCCTTCCCACGTGGGTATGAATGCAGCACTAGCCTCAATAGCGCTTCCCGTACTGCCATAGTGGCAAAGACACGAAGACGAGTCCTCTATCTGTCTCTATAGATTGCAAAGGGTGATGGACAGCTGGACAAACAGATTCATTTACTTGTTTATTTGTCAGGGACAGTGTGTATCTAACGAAGAGTATCTATTGCACCGGAATGAGCTCATTTACTTCCATCTGCAGTACTTGGATTGCTAACGTGGAATAACAGTATCATACTTCAGCAGTCAGTCCAAAAATCCTATATTCCATATAAGAACTATGAAACTTGATGGTTTCATCTCTCGTTCTCTGTGTTTGTCTATCTGCCAAGTTCCCTATCTCCCTGTCTCAGTCTCTCTCTCTCTCTGTCTCTCTTTCAGTCTCTCTCTCTCTCTGCTGAATCCCTCTCTCTCTGCTGAATCTCTCTCACTCACTCTCTCTCTAAGATGAATCCTTCTC
>NC_068448.1:80604912-80619912 GCF_023373465.1 Oncorhynchus keta
GATGGGAGACCTACAGCACTGTTCTGAATGTGATGGGAGACCTACAGTACTGAATGTGATGGGAGACCTACAGTACTGAATGTGATGGGAGACCTACAGCACTGTTCTGAATGTGATGTGAGACCTACAGTACTGAATGTGATGGGAGACCTACAGCACTGTTCTGAATGTGATGTGAGACCTACAGTACTGAATGTGATGGGAGACCTACAGCACTGTTCTGAATGTGATGTGAGACCTACAGTACTGAATGTGATGGGAGACCTACAGCACTGTTCTGAATGTGATGGGAGACCTACAGTACTGAATGTGATGGGAGACCTACAGCACTGTTCTGAATGTGATGTGAGACCTACAGTACTGAATGTGATGGGAGACCTACAGCACTGTTCTGAATGTGATGGGAGACCTACAGTACTGAATGTGATGGGAGACCTACAGCACTGTTCTGAATGTGATGTGAGACCTACAGTACTGAATGTGATGGGAGACCTACAGCACTGTTCTGAATGTGATGTGAGAACTACAGCACTGTACTGAATGTGATGTGAGACCTACAGCACTGTACTGAATGTGATGTTAGACCTACAGTACTGAATGTGATGTGAGACCTACAGCACTGAATGTGATGTGAGACCTACATTACTGAATGTGATGTGAGACCTACAGTACTGAATGTGATAGAAGACCTACAGCACTGTTCTGAATGTGATGTGAGAACTACAGCACTGTACTGAATGTGATGTGAGACCTACAGTACTGAATGTGATAGAAGACCTACAGTACTGAATGTGATGGAAGTCCTACAGTACTGAACGTGATGTGAGACCTACAGTACTGAATGTGATGTGAGACCTACAGTACTGAATGTGATGGAAGTCCTACAGTACTGAATGTGATAGAAGACCTACAGTACTGAATGTGATGTGAGTCCTACAGTACTGAATGTGATGTGAGACCTACAGTACTGAATGTGATAGAAGACCTACAGTACTGAATGTGATGGAAGTCCTACAGTACTGAATGTGATGTGAGACCTACAGTACTGAATGTGATGGAAGTCCTACAGTACTGAATGTGATGTGAGACCTACAGTACTGCATGTGATGGAAGACCTACAGTACTGAATGTGATGGAAGTCCTACAGTACTGAATGTGATGGAAGTCCTACAGTACTGAATGTGATAGAAGACCTACAGTACTGAATGTGATAGAAGACCTACAGTACTGAATGTGATGGAAGTCCTACAGTACTGAATGTGATGTGAGACCTACAGTACTGAATGTGATGTGAGTCCTACAGTACTGAATGTGATGGAAGTCCTACAGTACTGAATGTGATGTGAGACCTACAGTACTGAATGTGATGTGAGACCTACAGTACTGAATGTGATAGAAGACCTACAGTACTGAATGTGATGGAAGTCCTACAGTACTGAATGTGATGTGAGACCTACAGTACTGAATGTGATAGAAGACCTACAGTACTGAATGTGATGTGAGACCTACAGTACTGAATGTGATAGAAGTCCTACAGTACTGAATGTGATGGAAGTCCTACAGTACCGAATGTGATGGAAGTCCTACAGTACTGAATGTGATAGAAGACCTACAGTACTGAATGTGATGGAACTCCTACAGTACCGAATGTGATAGAAGTCCTACAGTACTGAATGTGATGTGAGACCTACAGTACTGAATGTGATGGAAGTCCTACAGTACTGAATGTGATGTGAGACCTACAGTACTGAATGTGATGTGAGACCTACATTACTGAATGTGATAGAAGTCCTACAGTACTGAATGTGATGTGAGACCTACAGTACTGAATGTGATGTGAGACCTACAGTACTGAATGTGATGGAAGTCCTACAGTACTGAATGTGATGGAAGTCCTACAGTACTGAATGTGATAGAAGACCTACAGTACTGAATGTGATGGAACTCCTACAGTACCGAATGTGATAGAAGTCCTACAGTACTGAATGTGATGTGAGACCTACAGTACTGAATGTGATAGAAGACCTACAGTACTGAATGTGATGGAAGTCCTACAGTACTGAATGTGATGTGAGACCTACAGTACTGAATGTGATGTGAGACCTACAGTACTGAATGTGATAGAAGACCTACAGTACTGAATGTGATGTGAGACCTACAGTACTGCATGTGATGGAAGTCCTACAGTACTGAATGTGATGTGAGACCTACAGTACTGAATGTGATGTGAGACCTACAGTACTGAATGTGTTGTGAGACCTACAGTACTGAATGTGATGTGAGACCTACAGTACTGAATGTGATGTGAGACCTACAGTACTGAATGTGATGTGAGACCTACAGTACTGAATGTGATAGAAGACCTACAGTACTGAATGTGATGTGAGACCTACAGTACTGAATGTGTTGTGAGACCTACAGTACTGAATGTGATGTGAGACCTACAGTACTGAATGTGTTGTGAGACCTACAGTACTGAATGTGTTGTGAGACCTACAGTACTGAATGTGATGTGAGACCTACAGTACTTAATGTGTTGTGAGACCTACAGTACTTAATGTGATGTGAGACCTACAGTACTTAATGTGTTGTGAGACCTACAGTACTTAATGTGTTGTGAGACCTACAGTACTGAATGTGATGTGAGACCTACAGTACTGAATGTGATGTGAGACCTACAGTACTGAATGTGATGTGAGACCTACAGTACTGAATGTGATAGAAGACCTACAGTACTGAATGTGATGTGAGACCTACAGTACTGAATGTGATGGAAGTCCTACAGTACTGAATGTGATGTGAGACCTACAGTACTGAATGTGATGTGAGACCTACAGTACTGAGTGTGATGGAAGTCCTACAGTACTGAATGTGATGTGAGACCTACAGTACTGAATGTGATAGAAGACCTACAGCACTGAATGTGATGTGAGACCTACAGCACTGAATGTGATAGAAGTCCTACAGTACTGAATGTGATGTGAGACCTACAGTACTGAATGTGATAGAAGTCCTACAGTACTGAATGTGATAGAAGTCCTACAGTACTGAATGTGATGTGAGACCTACAGTACTGAATGTGATAGAAGTCCTACAGTACTGAATGTGATAGAAGACCTACAGTACTGAATGTGATGGAAGACCTACAGTACTGAATGTGATGTGAGACCTACAGTACAGAATGTGATAGAAGTCCTACAGTACTGAATGTGATGTGAGACCTACAGTACAGAATGTGATAGAAGTCCTACAGTACTGAATGTGATGTGAGACCTACAGTACTGAATGTGATGTGAGACCTACAGTACTGAATGTGATAGAAGTCCTACAGTACTGAATGTGATGTGAGACCTACAGTACTGAATGTGATAGAAGACCTACAGTACTGAATGTGATGTGAGACCTACAGTACTGAATGTGATAGAAGACCTACAGTACTGAACGTGATGTGAGACCTACAGTACTGAATGTGATAGAAGACCTACAGTACTGAATGTGATAGAAGACCTACAGCTCTGAATGTGATGGGAGACCTACAGCACTGTTCTGAATGTGATGTGAGACCTACAGTACTGAATGTGATGGGAGACCTACAGCACTGTTCTGAATGTGATGTGAGACCTACAGTACTGTTCTGAATGTGATGGGAGACCTACAGCACTGTTCTGAATGTGATGGGAGACCTACAGTACTGTTCTGAATGTGATGTGAGACCTACAGTACTGAATGTGATGGGAGACCTACAGCACTGTTCTGAATGTGATGGGAGACCTACAGTACTGAATGTGATGGGAGACCTACAGTACTGTTCTGAATGTGATGTGAGACCTACAGTACTGAATGTGATGGGAGACCTACAGCACTGTTCTGAATGTGATGGGAGACCTACAGTACTGAATGTGATGGGAGACCTACAGTACTGAATGTGATGGGAGACCTACAGCACTGTTCTGAATGTGATGTGAGACCTACAGTACTGAATGTGATGGGAGACCTACAGCACTGTTCTGAATGTGATGTGAGACCTACAGTACTGAATGTGATGGGAGACCTACAGCACTGTTCTGAATGTGATGTGAGACCTACAGTACTGAATGTGATGGGAGACCTACAGCACTGTTCTGAATGTGATGGGAGACCTACAGTACTGAATGTGATGGGAGACCTACAGCACTGTTCTGAATGTGATGTGAGACCTACAGTACTGAATGTGATGGGAGACCTACAGCACTGTTCTGAATGTGATGGGAGACCTACAGTACTGAATGTGATGGGAGACCTACAGCACTGTTCTGAATGTGATGTGAGACCTACAGTACTGAATGTGATGGGAGACCTACAGCACTGTTCTGAATGTGATGTGAGAACTACAGCACTGTACTGAATGTGATGTGAGACCTACAGCACTGTACTGAATGTGATGTTAGACCTACAGTACTGAATGTGATGTGAGACCTACAGCACTGAATGTGATGTGAGACCTACATTACTGAATGTGATGTGAGACCTACAGTACTGAATGTGATAGAAGACCTACAGCACTGTTCTACATGTGATGTGAGAACTACAGCACTGTACTGAATGTGATGTGAGACCTACAGTACTGAATGTGATAGAAGACCTACAGTACTGAATGTGATGGAAGTCCTACAGTACTGAACGTGATGTGAGACCTACAGTACTGAATGTGATGTGAGACCTACAGTACTGAATGTGATGGAAGTCCTACAGTACTGAATGTGATAGAAGACCTACAGTACTGAATGTGATGTGAGTCCTACAGTACTGAATGTGATGTGAGACCTACAGTACTGAATGTGATAGAAGACCTACAGTACTGAATGTGATGGAAGTCCTACAGTACTGAATGTGATGTGAGACCTACAGTACTGAATGTGATGGAAGTCCTACAGTACTGAATGTGATGTGAGACCTACAGTACTGCATGTGATGGAAGACCTACAGTACTGAATGTGATGGAAGTCCTACAGTACTGAATGTGATGGAAGTCCTACAGTACTGAATGTGATAGAAGACCTACAGTACTGAATGTGATAGAAGACCTACAGTACTGAATGTGATGGAAGTCCTACAGTACTGAATGTGATGTGAGACCTACAGTACTGAATGTGATGTGAGTCCTACAGTACTGAATGTGATGGAAGTCCTACAGTACTGAATGTGATGTGAGACCTACAGTACTGAATGTGATGTGAGACCTACAGTACTGAATGTGATAGAAGACCTACAGTACTGAATGTGATGGAAGTCCTACAGTACTGAATGTGATGTGAGACCTACAGTACTGAATGTGATAGAAGACCTACAGTACTGAATGTGATGTGAGACCTACAGTACTGAATGTGATAGAAGTCCTACAGTACTGAATGTGATGGAAGTCCTACAGTACCGAATGTGATGGAAGTCCTACAGTACTGAATGTGATAGAAGACCTACAGTACTGAATGTGATGGAACTCCTACAGTACCGAATGTGATAGAAGTCCTACAGTACTGAATGTGATGTGAGACCTACAGTACTGAATGTGATGGAAGTCCTACAGTACTGAATGTGATGTGAGACCTACAGTACTGAATGTGATGTGAGACCTACATTACTGAATGTGATAGAAGTCCTACAGTACTGAATGTGATGTGAGACCTACAGTACTGAATGTGATGTGAGACCTACAGTACTGAATGTGATGGAAGTCCTACAGTACTGAATGTGATGGAAGTCCTACAGTACTGAATGTGATAGAAGACCTACAGTACTGAATGTGATGGAACTCCTACAGTACCGAATGTGATAGAAGTCCTACAGTACTGAATGTGATGTGAGACCTACAGTACTGAATGTGATAGAAGACCTACAGTACTGAATGTGATGGAAGTCCTACAGTACTGAATGTGATGTGAGACCTACAGTACTGAATGTGATGTGAGACCTACAGTACTGAATGTGATAGAAGACCTACAGTACTGAATGTGATGTGAGACCTACAGTACTGCATGTGATGGAAGTCCTACAGTACTGAATGTGATGTGAGACCTACAGTACTGAATGTGATGTGAGACCTACAGTACTGAATGTGATAGAAGACCTACAGTACTGAATGTGATAGAAGACCTACAGTACTGAATGTGATGTGAGACCTACAGTACTGAATGTGATAGAAGACCTACAGCACTGAATGTGATGTGAGACCTACAGTACTGAATGTGATAGAAGACCTACAGTACTGAATGTGATGTGAGACCTACAGTACTGAATGTGTTGTGAGACCTACAGTACTGAATGTGATGAGACCTACAGTACTGAATGTGATAGACCTACAGTACTGAATGTGTTGTGAGACCTACAGTACTGAATGTGTTGTGAGACCTACAGTACTGAATGTGATGTGAGACCTACAGTACTTAATGTGTTGTGAGACCTACAGTACTTAATGTGATGTGAGACCTACAGTACTTAATGTGTTGTGAGACCTACAGTACTTAATGTGTTGTGAGACCTACAGTACTGAATGTGATGTGAGACCTACAGTACTGAATGTGATGTGAGACCTACAGTACTGAATGTGATGTGAGACCTACAGTACTGAATGTGATAGAAGACCTACAGTACTGAATGTGATGTGAGACCTACAGTACTGAATGTGATGGAAGTCCTACAGTACTGAATGTGATGTGAGACCTACAGTACTGAATGTGATGTGAGACCTACAGTACTGAGTGTGATGGAAGTCCTACAGTACTGAATGTGATGTGAGACCTACAGTACTGAATGTGATAGAAGACCTACAGCACTGAATGTGATGTGAGACCTACAGCACTGAATGTGATAGAAGTCCTACAGTACTGAATGTGATGTGAGACCTACAGTACTGAATGTGATAGAAGTCCTACAGTACTGAATGTGATGTGAGACCTACAGTACTGAATGTGATAGAAGTCCTACAGTACTGAATGTGATAGAAGACCTACAGTACTGAATGTGATGGAAGACCTACAGTACTGAATGTGATGTGAGACCTACAGTACAGAATGTGATAGAAGTCCTACAGTACTGAATGTGATGTGAGACCTACAGTACAGAATGTGATAGAAGTCCTACAGTACTGAATGTGATGTGAGACCTACAGTACTGAATGTGATGTGAGACCTACAGTACTGCATGTGATAGAAGTCCTACAGTACTGAATGTGATGTGAGACCTACAGTACTGAATGTGATAGAAGACCTACAGTACTGAATGTGATGTGAGACCTACAGTACTGAATGTGATAGAAGACCTACAGTACTGAACGTGATGTGAGACCTACAGTACTGAATGTGATAGAAGACCTACAGTACTGAATGTGATAGAAGACCTACAGCACTGAATGTGATGTGAGACCTACAGTACTGAATGTGATAGAAGACCTACAGTACTGAATGTGATAGAAGACCTCCAGTACTGAATGTGATGGAAGTCCTACAGTACTGAATGTGATGTGAGACCTACAGTACTGAATGTGTTGTGAGACCTACAGTACTGAATGTGATGTGAGACCTACAGTACTGAATGTATTGTGAGACCTACAGTACTGAATGTGTTGTGAGACCTACAGTACTGAATGTGATGTGAGACCTACAGTACTTAATGTGTTGTGAGACCTACAGTACTGAATGTGATGTGAGAGCTACAGTACTGAATGTGATGGAAGTCCGACAGTACTGAATGTGATGTGAGACCTACAGTACTGAATGTGATGTGAGACCTACAGTACTGAATGTGATAGAAGACCTACAGTACTGAATGTGATGGAAGTCCTACAGTACTGAATGTGATAGAAGACCTACAGTACTGAATGTGATGTGAGACCTACAGTACTGAATGTGATGTGAGACCTACAGTACTGAATGTGATGTGAGACCTACAGTACTGAATGTGATGGAAGTCCTACAGTACTGAATGTGATAGAAGTCCTACAGTACTGAATGTGATAGAAGACCTACAGTACTGAATGTGATGGAAGTCCTACAGTACTGAATGTGATGTGAGACCTACAGTACTGAATGTGATGGAAGTCCTACAGTACTGAATGTGATAGAAGTCCTACAGTACTGAATGTGATGGAAGTCCTACAGTACTGAATGTGATAGAAGTCCTACAGTTCTGAATGTGATGTGAGACCTACAGTACTGAATGTGATAGAAGACCTACAGTACTGAATGTGATGGAAGTCCTACAGTACTGAATGTGATAGAAGACCTACAGTACTGAATGTGATGGAAGTCCTACAGTACTGAATGTGATGGAAGACCTACAGTACTGAATGTGATGTGAGACCTACAGTACTGAATGTGATGGAAGTCCTACAGTACTGAATGTGATGGAAGACCTACAGTACTGAATGTGATGGAAGTCCTACAGTACTGAATGTGATAGAAGTCCTACAGTACTGAATGTGATGGAAGTCCTACAGTACTGAATGTGATGGAAGTCCTACAGTACTGAATGTGATGTGAGACCTACAGTACTGAATGTGATGGAAGTCCTACAGTACTGAATGTGATGTGAGACCTACAGTACTGAATGTGATGGAAGTCCTACAGTACTGAATGTGATGTGAGACCTACAGTACTGAATGTGATGGAAGTCCTACAGTACTGAATGTGATGTGAGACCTACAGTACTGAATGTGATGGAAGTCCTACAGTACTGAATGTGATGGAAGTCCTACAGTACTGAATGTGATGTGAGACCTACAGTACTGAATGTGATGGAAGTCCTACAGTACTGAATGTGATGTGAGACCTACAGTACTGAATGTGATGGAAGTCCTACAGTACTGAATGTGATGTGAGACCTACAGTACTGAATGTGATGGAAGTCCTACAGTACTGAATGTGATGTGAGACCTACAGTACTGAATGTGATGGAAGTCCTACAGTACTGAATGTGATGTGAGACCGATGTGAGACCTACAGTACTGAATGTGATGGAAGTCCTACAGTACTGAATGTGATGGAAGTCCTACAGTACTGAATGTGATGTGAGACCTACAGTACTGAATGTGATGGAAGTCCTACAGTACTGAATGTGATGGAAGTCCTACAGTACTGAATGTGATGTGAGACCTACAGTACTGAATGTGATGGAAGTCCTACAGTACTGAATGTGATGTGAGACCTACAGTACTGAATGTGATGGAAGTCCTACAGTACTGAATGTGATGTGAGACCTACAGTACTGAATGTGATGGAAGACCTACAGTACTGAATGTGATGGAAGTCCTACAGTACTGAATGTGATGTGAGACCTACAGTACTGAATGTGATAGAAGACCTACAGTACTGAATGTGATAGAAGACCTACAGCACTGAATGTGATGTGAGACCTACAGTACTGAATGTGATGTGAGACCTACAGTACTGAATGTGATAGAAGACCTACAGTACTGAATGTGATAGAAGACCTACAGTACTGAATGTGATGTGAGACCTACAGTACTGAATGTGATAGAAGACCTACAGTACTGAATGTGATAGAAGACCTACAGCACTGAATGTGATGTGAGACCTACAGTACTGAATGTGATGGAAGACCTACAGTACTGAATGTGATGGAAGTCCTACAGTACTGAACGTGATGTGAGACCTACAGTACTGAATGTGATAGAAGACCTACAGCACTGAATGTGATGTGAGACCTACAGTACTGAATGTGATGTGAGACCTACAGTACTGAATGTGATGTGAGACCTACAGTACTGAATGTGATAGAAGTCCTACAGTACTGAATGTGATGGAAGTCCTACAGTACTGAATGTGATGGAAGTCCTACAGTACTGAATGTGATGGAAGACCTACAGTACTGAATGTGATAGAAGTCCTACAGTACTGAATGTGATGGAAGTCCTACAGTACTGAATGTGATGGAAGTCCTACAGTACTGAATGTGATGGAAGTCCTACAGTACTGAATGTGATGTGAGACCTACAGTACTGAATGTGATGTGAGTCCTACAGTACTGAATGTGATGGAAGTCCTACAGTACTGAATGTGATGGAAGACCTACAGTACTGAATGTGATAGAAGTCCTACAGTACTGAATGTGATGGAAGTCCTACAGTACTGAATGTGATGTGAGACCTACAGTACTGAATGTGATAGAAGTCCTACAGTACTGAATGTGATGTGAGACCTACAGTACTGAATGTGATGTGAGACCTACAGTACTGAATGTGATGGAAGTCCTACAGTACTGAATGTGATGTGAGACCTACAGTACTGAATGTGATGTGAGACCTACAGTACTGAATGTGATAGAAGTCCTACAGTACTGAATGTGATAGAAGTCCTACAGTACTGCATGTGATGTGAGACCTACAGTACTGAATGTGATAGAAGTCCTACAGTACTGAATGTGATGGAAGTCCTACAGTACTGAATGTGATGGAAGTCCTACAGTACTGAATGTGATGGAAGTCCTACAGTACTGAATGTGATAGAAGACCTACAGTACTGAATGTGATAGAACTCCTACAGTACCGAATGTGATAGAAGTCCTACAGTACTGAATGTGTTGGAAGTCCTACAGTACTGAATGTGATGGAAGACCTACAGTACTGAATGTGATAGAAGTCCTACAGTACTGAATGTGATAGAAGTCCTACAGTACTGCATGTGATGTGAGACCTACAGTACTGAATGTGATAGAAGTCCTACAGTACTGAATGTGATGGAAGTCCTACAGTACTGAATGTGATGGAAGTCCTACAGTACTGAATGTGATGGAAGTCCTACAGTACTGAATGTGATAGAAGACCTACAGTACTGAATGTGATAGAACTCCTACAGTACCGAATGTGATAGAAGTCCTACAGTACTGAATGTGATGGAAGTCCTACAGTACTGAATGTGATGGAAGACCTACAGTACTGAATGTGATAGAAGTCCTACAGTACTGAATGTGATGGAAGTCCTACAGTACTGAATGTGATGTGAGACCTACAGTACTGAATGTGATAGAAGTCCTACAGTACTGAATGTGATGTGAGACCTACAGTACTGAATGTGATGTGAGACCTACAGTACTGAATGTGATGGAAGTCCTACAGTACTGAATGTGATGTGAGACCTACAGTACTGAATGTGATGTGAGACCTACAGTACTGAATGTGATAGAAGTCCTACAGTACTGAATGTGATAGAAGTCCTACAGTACTGCATGTGATGTGAGACCTACAGTACTGAATGTGATAGAAGTCCTACAGTACTGAATGTGATGGAAGTCCTACAGTACTGAATGTGATGGAAGTCCTACAGTACTGAATGTGATGGAAGTCCTACAGTACTGAATGTGATAGAAGTCCTACAGTACTGAATGTGATGGAAGTCCTACAGTACTGAATGTGATGGAAGTCCTACAGTACTGAATGTGATGGAAGTCCTACAGTACTGAATGTGATAGAAGACCTACAGTACTGAATGTGATGGAACTCCTACAGTACCGAATGTAATAGAAGTCTTACAGTACTGTGATCTTATTGCTCTCCAGCATTGAGTGATATATCCCACCACCATTCCAGCACCTGAACAGTCAATAATAGCCAAGAACATTTTGGAAAAGAACCCATTTGCCGGAGAGAGAAAGCAAGGGAGAGAGAGAGAGAGAGAGAGAGAGAGAGAGAGAGAGAGGGGGGGGGGGGAGAGAGAGAGAGAGAGAGAGAGAGAGAGAGAGAGAGAGAGAGAGAGAGAGAGAGAGAAAGACAGAGAGACAGAGAGAGAGAAAGTTTTAAAAAATAATACAAAAACTGTTCCTGCGTCACATTGCTTTAATTTCTGCCAAAGAAAATGATGACCTGCTGAATGAAGGGTTTCTTAAATTGGCTCGATGCCCGTCAGCTCGTCGGCTCAAAGCTCCTCTGGACCCAAACACTGAACACGTGCAATCAGGCCTCCTCTGGACCCAAACACTGAACACGTGCAATCAGGCCTCCTCTGGACCCAAACACTGAACACGCGCAATCAGGCCTCCTCTGGACCCAAACACTGAACACGTGCAATCAGGCCTCCTCTGGACCCAAACGCTGAGAGTCCAATCTTTACAGTATAATGAACACCACATTGAAAACCAATAGGACAAAGGAACCCGGCACTCACCCCCATGCCAAATGCCAAAAACTTGTTGGATTTCCCTCCAGTGTTTCTGCTCTTATGTTCAGACCACTCGACTGGTTCAAAGATCAATATGCAACGTGTCATTTAGAATAAGGACCTTCTTCTTTCTACCATTGGGATTCTCTTAGGGGTGGAATGTCAGGCTAAAGTGGCAACTGCATGTGCAATTTAAAGTTAGTGAGGGAGATGTGAGTCTCCAGCTTCAGTGATTGTTGCAATTCGTTCCAGTCATTGGCAGCAGAGAACTGGACGGAAAAGGTGGCCAAAGGAGGAATTGCCTTTGGGGGTGACCAGTGAAATATACCTGCTGGAGCACATGCGTGGGTGCTGCTATGGTGATCAGTGAACTGAGATAAGGTGGGGCTTTACCTAGCAAAGACTTTATAGATGACCTGGAGCCAGTGTGTTTGGCAACGAATATGAAGTGAGGGCCAGCCAACGAGAGCATACAGGTCGCAGTGGTGGGTAGTATATGGGGCTTTGGTGACAAAACGGATGGCACTGTGATAGACTACATCCAATTTGCTGAGTAGAGTGTTGGAAGCCATTTTGTAAATGACATCGCCAACGTCAAGGATCGGTAGGATGGTCAATTTACGAGGGTATGTTTGGCAGCATGAGTGAAGGATGCTTTGTTGCAAAATAGGAAGCCAATTCTAGACTTAATTTTGGATTGGAAATGTTTGATGTGAGTCTGGAAGGAGAGTTTACAGTCTAACCAGACACCTAGGTATTTGTAGTTGTTCACATATTCTAAGTCAGAACCGTCCAGAGTAGTGATGCTAGTTGGGCGGGCACGTGCGGGCAGCGATCAGTTGAAGAGCATGCATTTAGTTTTACTTGTATTTAAGAGCAATTGGAGGCCATGGAAGGAGAGTTGTATGGCATTGAAGCTTGCCTGGAGGATTGTTAACACAGTGTCCAAAGAAGGGCCAGAAGTATACAGAATGGTGTCGTCTGCATAGAGGTGGATCAGAGAATCACCAGTAGCAAGAGAGACATCATTGATGTATACAGAAGAAAGAGCTGGCCCGAGAATTGAACCCTGTGGCACCCCCATAGAGACTTCCAGAGGCCCGGACAACAGACCCTCCGATTTGACACACTGAACTCTATCGGAGAAGTAGTTGGTGAACCAGGCGAGGCAGTCATTTGAGAAACCAAGGCTGTCGAGTCTGCCGATTTAGAATGTGGTGATTGACAGAGTCGAAAGCCTTGGCCAGGTCTTGGTCGATGAATACGGCTGCACAGTATTGTCTCTTATCGATGGCGGTTATGATATCGTTTAGGACCTTGAGCGTGGCTGAGGTGCACCAATGACCAGCTCGGAAACCAGATTGTATAGTGGAGAAGGTACGGTGGGATTCGAAATGGTCGATGATCTGTTTATTAACTTGGCATTCGAAGACCTTAGAAAGGCAGGGCAGAATGTTTTGCTCAAATGTTTACTCAGGGCTCCCAAAAGGCTAGGTCCGGCTCTGACTGCTTGTGTATGTATGCAGACCCGCAAGCCACATGACGAGTTCAGATTTGCTATCAAAATTGCCCATCCCTGGCTCAATAACATTGTTATTACATTGTAATAACCCACATATAACATAACTTTCATTCATCACATTTTCTCCGTGGAAATATCAGTGTATCAGTTACCTGTTGTCCCCCAGCTGTCTCTATTGCATCATGATCAAAATAACAGCTGTAGTCGTCCTTAACCCATCCCACCCTTCTCTGACCTGTATAGCGGGATTATGCGGCTTTCTTCTCATATGTTTTCTTTTACACTTTGTCCGGTAGGCCAAACGTAAAACAGATGTTTGTGATGAAGTGAAGCAAGCTCTCTTTGCCAGGAAGGGGATTAAAGAAAACCTAACATGACGTCTCTCTCCAAATGATGTTTTGTTTCAGGTGACAGGGACCTGGTCCACACACCCTCGGACAGCTCGGCGTACTTCCTCCATCAACCGCTGAGATATATAAACCGAGCGCGTCCAACTGCAGCCGGAGTCCTCCTATAGTTTGGAAGGAGCTACTGGCAAGTCTAGTACTGCTGGAAGGAAGCGTCTCTCTGTCTCTCTCTGTCTCTCTCTTATCCACTATTCTAACTAGGACTTTGGAAGAGTGTCGCCTGGCAACACAGACACAAGATACAGCCGCAAAGTAGAAGGTAGGACCGTTCCAACATTACGTAGAAGGATTTGATTTCTTCTGTTGTGACCGATAGTTTTAGTGCTGCATGTGTTTTTGTTATATTTTTGGGAATCGTTGAGAAGGTTTTATTTTATTTTATTATTTTACAGACGTTTGTACTACTTGAAATACAGTTTGGCATAAATAGACTACTAGAATAATGTCTGTTCCCTTTTATTAAATGTCATTTCAGATTAAATCAAGACTAGGGATAGCCTACATCCCGTCGCATATTTTAAAGAAGCAAATATGAATGCTCCGCACTTTGCCATGGACTTTCTGCTGTTGTGCATATCTTTCCGAGCAAGTGTATTGGCAGACAACTCTCCCATCGTGTCCTCGACGTTGCCAGACACCAATTTCACCGGTCTTGGCGCAGCGTTCAGCTATGGAGAAGCAGACAGCGAGAATATTCCCCTGACCAGGAGGAAGCGTTATATTTCACAAAACGACATGCTTGCCATTCTTGATTACCACAATAAAGTAAGAGGGAAAGTTTTCCCTCCGGCGTCCAATATGGAGTACATGGTAAGTGATTTATATCTTCAACTTTATCAATAAATTGCTCAATTATTTAATGATGAATTATATTTCTTCCTTCACTTGCTCTTCTAATTTGTAATACCGATATTGGTGTTTATGT
>NC_068448.1:80629912-80632412 GCF_023373465.1 Oncorhynchus keta
TATTGTACTGTGGTTGGTATGGTAATGTAGAGTGGTTAGTATGGTAATTAACAGTGATTGGTATGGTATTGTAGTGTGGTTGGTATGGTATTGTAGTGTGGTTGGTATGGTAATTAACAGTGGTTGGTATGGTATTGTAGTGTGGTTGGTATGGTAATTAACAGTGGTTGGTATGGTAATGTAGTGTGGTTGGTATGGTAATTAACAGTGGTTGGTATGGTATTGTAGTGTGGTTGGTATGGTAATTAACAGTGGTTGGTATGGTATTGTAGTGTGGTTGGTATGGTAATTAACAGTATAGTAGTGGTTTGGTATGGTAATTAACAGTGGTTGGTATGGTATTGTAGTGGTGGTTGGTATGGTAATTAACAGTGGGTATGGTATGGTATGGTAATGTAGAGTGGTTGGTATGGTAATTAACAGTGGTTGGTATGGTATTGTAGTGTGGTTGGTATGGTAATGTAGTGTGGTTGGTATGGTAATGTATGGTAATTAACAGTGTATGGTATTGTAGTGTGGTTGGTATGGTATTGTAGTGTGGTTGGTATGGTAATTAACAGTGGTAGGTATGGTATTGTGTGTTATGGTAATATGGTATGGTAATGTAGAGTGGTTGGTATGGTAATTAACAGTGGTTGGTATGGTGTGGTATTAATGTAGAGTGGTTGGTATGGTAATGTAGAGTGGTTGGTATGGTAATTAACAGTGATTGGTATGGTAATGTAGAGTGGTTGGTATGGTAATTAACAGTGGTTGGTATGGTAATGTAGAGTGGTTGGTGTGGTCATTTAGTGTGGTTGGTGTGGTAATGTAGAGTGGTTGGTAGGGTAATTAACAGCGGTTGGTATGGTAATGTAGAGTGGTTGGTAGGGTAATTAACAGCGGTTGGTATGGTAATGTAGAGTGGTTGGTATGGTAATGTAGTTTAAAAAATAAAAATACACTTTGGCAAGAAAACGCCTCCACAATTTTGACTTGGCAAATAGCTCAGAATTTATTTTCAATCTAAGTTAAGATATTATTTCAGCACTACTGTATAATGCAGTCTGAACACAAAAAAAGGTTATTCGGCTGTCCCCATAGGAGAACCCTCTTGGGTTCCATGTAGAACCCTCTGAAAGGGTTCTTCAGCTGTCCCCATAGGTGAACCCTCTTGGGTTCCATGTAGAACCCTCTGAAAGGGTTCTTCAGCTGTCCCCATAGGAGAACCCTCTCGGGTTCCATGTAGAACCCTCTGAAAGGGTTATTCAGCTGTCCCCATAGGAGAACCCTCTCGGGTTCCATGTAGAACCCTCTGAAAGGGTTATTCAGCTGTCCCCATAGGAGAACCCTCTCGGGTTCCATGTAGAACCCTCTGAAAGGGTTATTCAGCTGTCCCCATAGGAGAACCCTCTCGGGTTCCATGTAGAACCCTCTGAAAGGGTTATTCAGCTGTCCCCATAGGAGAACCCTCTTGCGTTCCATGTAGAACCCTCTGAAAGGGTTCTTCAGCTGTCCCCATAGGAGAACCCTCTCGGGTTCCATGTAGAACCCTCTGAAAGGGTTCTTCAGCTGTCCCCATAGGAGAACCCTCTCGGGTTCCATGTAGATCCCTCTGAAAGGGTTATTCAGCTGTCCCCATAGGAGAACCCTCTCGGGTTCCATGTAGAACCCTCTGAAAGGGTTATTCAGCTGTCCCCATAGGAGAACCCTCTCGGGTTCCATGTAGAACCCTCTGAAAGGGTTATTCAGCTGTCCCCATAGGAGAACCCTCTTGCGTTCCATGTAGAACCCTCTGAAAGGGTTCTTCAGCTGTCCCCATAGGAGAACCCTCTCGGGTTCCAAGTGAGTAGGACAGGCATAGGAGAAGTAGGAGACTAATAAAATGCTAATTAATTATTTAAAAATTATGCAATGTGATTTTCTGGATTTTTGTTTTAGATTCCGTCTCTCACAGTTGAAGTGTACCTATGATTAAAAAAAAATTACAGACCTCTACATGCTTTGTAAGTAGGAAAACCTGCAAAATCTGCAGTGTATCAAATACTTGTTCTCCCCACTGTATATATATCGAGTAAAAAACTAAAAACTTGTCAACAACACCAACTGAGATTCTGAAGACCAACAATACACATCACAGTACTCTGAAATTAATTTACGTGATTATTTTTTTCAATCAACACCGACTGTATTTAAATGATTGGTGATGGAATTGAATGGAGCTTCTTACTTGTGTGTATTTTGTCATTAAAACCTCTCTTTTGGCTTGTATTGGACTGTGTTCTGTGGGTTCATAACAGGTCTGCTCTATTCTGGCTCAGACAACGCTTACTCGTCCAAGACTAACTTACTACTACTACTCCACCTTCTGTCCCAAGCCTTCTCTGATTCCTCCTCTATCTCCGTCCGTCCGTCCGTCCGTCCGTCCGTCTGTCTGTCTGTCTGTTTTCATGGCCTGACATTGATTAGAGAACCAACCCAGGGGAAATCCAGCCTCATCCTTTCTCTTTGATTCTCTGTT